>NC_090989.1:36670681-36973712 GCF_041146395.1 Eulemur rufifrons
TGTTATATCTTGCATTTTTGTATCTATTTCAGAAAGTACAGTGTTTGGTATATAGTGCTCACTCTGTAATCACTTGTATACAGCAATGTCTCAGGCATGAAGTTGATCTCTGAGTGACCTTGAGGTTTATATCCTTAAAAGGTAAGAAACAAAAAACAAGCATTAGACATGACTGTATTACATAGACAAGAAAATGAAGTGACACATTAAGCCATCATTCCCATTGAGGACTATATTGACATATTGCATTATTTTAATCTTAATTAAAAATAATTGTGCTGCGTGTGTGCTTTCTTAGCCTTTAATTAACATAAGCTCTTCAAAACCAAAGTGGCAGCATAATAATGCATTCATAATTTATAGTATAAATGGTGGCCCTAGGGAAAATGCATTGCTATAATTCCCTTGTAGGTCCCTGCTGATGTCACACTACTGATGAGAACGCCAATCAACCAGAGGATGAACAGGGAGAAACAAAGCATTAGACATATTTTTTTAAAGTATTCTATTTCCTTGTTTTACCATCATGCATATCAATTACTAGCCAATAGTGCATTTTTTTTCTAACTCCTGTGTGTGTGTATAATTTTCTTTTTCTATGTGGCATATAGTGGCTTATTTCTCAATCAGGTAAATCTGCAGGTAACAGACAATTGAATTTAAACACTATGGCCTTTAATTATAATCCCAACTAAATAGCCCGCAAGTAGTTAAAGAGAAATGGATAATGGCTGTGACAAAGCAGACAATGACAGTCACTTCAGAGTTACAACTAATGTCAATTTTCTTCTCTTCCATGAATATCTTTATTCAGTCCGTGCTTGATAATCTGCATTTTTGTAAGGGTTCAGTGGGGTAGATAATTTAAAATAAACTACAACTCCCTAAGTAATTTATATATAACCTTGAGATTTACAAAACTTGGGGAGGGGAAAGATTCACATTCTTGATTATTTCTTCATTATTTTGCTGACTTATTCTAACCTGAGACCAAATACATTATTATGGGCCATCTATAAATAGCATAGCAAATGTTAATTTGAACATTCCACTTGAAATACTTCATACAAAATATAACACATATTCTTTAAAAACAAAAGAACTTTAGAATTTGTTAGAATTTGTTTTCAATTCCTAACAGATAAGCATTCTCAATAAAACACTGAAACCTGTATTAGACTTTGACCAATTAGTATAAGAATAATTTAGAGCTGCTTCTTGCAAGCTGTTAAGAAATAGTTTATCTGTTTAGGAAGTAGAAGTGTTTCCCCCCCCCCTTCTCTGTTTTAGTTTAAATGAATGTTGGAAAATGTCTACTACTTTAAGGGATTTCTTCACTTTTTCCATTAGTTTGTTCTAGAAAATAAAAAGGTTGTTTATTTTGTTTCTGGATTTCATTTCTCTGCTACATGCTTACTTTAACAGATCATGCTCTGGCCAGAAATATAGAAATCTTATTTTTCCTATATATAATATATACAAAAAATTAGAGGATTTTCTTTATGTATTTGTGATAATCTAATAAATTATTATATAATGTCTGGAAAATCTTATATATTAATATGTAATCCAATCATTTCCTTATTAGCTAAAAAATTCATTTGATGATTATTTGCTTAAGACTCTCTATTTGACAACCAATGAAGTTGGTTTCACCAATGAATGTGTATTTGTTAGGCAGAGACTAGTTACCATAAATCATTTCATTAATACTAATGCAATTAGTAAGATAATTATAATTGTTATTATCATTAGAAAATTTATAACTTGTTATTTATTTCTCCTCCCTATACTAATCTACTTTCTCTAAAAAGTATTTGCGTTCTGAAATATTATGAATCAAAATTAAAAAATCTTTTATTAAATAATAAAATAATTTTGGATTGGGAATATTTTGGAAGTGATATCTGGCTATTTGAAAACCACTATATGCTAAGAAGAAGAAAAAAATCAAAAAGAAAATCGAAAGGAGGCTTAGAAGTCACTGCATTCTTGGGAGAAATTCTTTCTGAACCCTCTAAAACACATGTCATTTAACTCTTCTACTCATCTGTTGATAAATAGCTGACTATTCTGCCAAATTGCCCAACTTCTTATTGGACACTTCTAGACTTACAAATTCTCTCTAAAACTGAAGAAATAGCAACTTTTCATTAGTTTCTAGCCATTTTTCCTGGTTATATCCCCTGAGGATGAAGGTGAAATATGCCCCCTGGATCTTCCTTAGAAAAGTTTCTCAAATATTTGAGGATATTTTCATCTTCTTCTAAATATTCTCCTTTTTAAGGTAAACATCACTCTTATTTCCTGCCTTTAAATATAAAGGTTTAATGTTTCAATACAGTTAGTGACTTAAGATATTTGACAGTCTCCCCTGATTATTGCTATCTGCATTCGAATCCTCCACTCTCCTTATACTATACATATTCATAAGTCTCTCTTTGAAACTTGGTTAACTGGACCCACTTTTAAATCACTTTTGCTTTATTCTGGCATTTTCCAAGAAAGTTTAATGATCATGGCTTTTATGTCAAAGACTGATTAAAATAAAAAAACATAAAAAAATAAAAAAAAATCAAATAAGAAAACAAAGACTTTACTTCAGATTTAAATTGTTGTAATAATTCACTTTTTTTTTGCTGGAATCTTTCAATTTCTGTGGAATCTTTTTGTTTTACTATCTTTCACTTCATCTTTCTTCATTCTATTCACAAAATGATATCAGGATATAATTTGTAAAATTATTTATAAAAACTCTGAATATTACAGTTTATAGAGTTCTCTTTAAACATCAGCTTTGTATACACCTAAATAAGAGGTGAAGGAATTTGTTAGGGGCATGTCTTATTCCTTGAATAATATAATATGCTACCAGTTAATGATTTATTATTTTCAGATTATCTGAAATCCACCATTGAAAAATTGTAAAATCTTGTCACCTGAAATATCTTTTATCGTAAGTTTTGTTTCTTAGTTTCTGCAAGACTTAATCAGTAACCACATTAGTAATTTTTGCAACACCTTCTGATACAATAGAAAAGTAAAAAGTATTTGAAGTATCTGAGGGGGGTCTGACACCTACCTAGAATTGAATTTATCCTTTCTAAAGTGGTTTCCCCTACTATTTCTACCTTAAATTTCTGTTTGAGAAAATTGAAGTGAAATAGGAATTAAGCAATTGTGTCTTTTTACTTTTATCTATTAATCCCCCACCCTCTTCTGCAATCTGTGGGACCTCTAATATTTGTATTCATTTATTCATTGTATTGTGGGTGTTTTATGTATTGAAATTCAAAAAAAAATTAAAAAATAAATAAGACTCATGGATGCTTCCCATATCCATTAACCATTGTACATTCTTTTACATAATTATATTTTATTTTTGTTTAAGGATATTTTTTGTGTCATAGAAGGATTTGCCCTCTTTTGAATTAATGTTCATTTGTTAGAGTTCCCTATTTATTTGAGTTAAATTCTTATTTTATAATATTGTTATTGTTTTATTTTTCTTTTTGTACTTTTTCACTTTGGGTGAGTCAAAGCAAAGAAAGAGAAGATTCAGATATAAATATCCAACACCTTTATTATTTTAAGTTAAAAAGAGAATGTCTCCAGGACATCTATTTTGGACATCAGAACAATCCATATTACCATATCCAGAAATCATTTACAAACCTGTACATCCTGTGGAGAGAAGGGAATAAAACTATTTCCTTTTCATCAGAGCAACAAGCAAGCCAAAAAACATGAGTGTGAAATACCCAAGCATGTATGAGGGAAATCAAAGCATCTTACTATTGCATAGAGTATGAAGAAGAATTGGTAGAAAATGAAACTAAATTATTTAACTCTAATCTCTTGTCTGGGAAAGTACTATATAGAGAATTCTAAAGGTTTATAAACTTTTATATCTACATATTGAAAAAAATGAACTTTCATTCAGGTAAAAACAATATAGAAAAATACGTTTTTAAAATGTCATTTAAGTTTTGAAGACATAATAAAACAAAAATGGCATTTAAAAAACTATTGCAATTTTTAAAAGCTTTGTAATTTTCATCAGTTTATGATTATTTATTGAATTAGAAACATACTCTCAAAAATCCCACTCATATATTTTATCAAAGAACAAGCAGGATTTCCTAAAATTTCATAATTTTTTACATTACATCTTTATTTTTCATAGAGATGGGACAGGAGGAAGGCCATAGGGTTGTAGGACAGTTGGGAAAGCTGTCAAGATTATTGCCCTTTAAATATTATCTTTTCTAAGGCTGAGTTCAACTTTTAGGAAAAATCCACTATCTGTCTCTATGTATTTATGTGTGTGTTTGTGTGTGTGTATATATATATATATTTATATGCAAAGTCTACCCTCATTATTTACAGATTCTGTATTTGTAATATTGCCTAATGACAAAAATGTATTTGTAACCCTGGGGTACTTCCATTATCGTTCACAGACATGAACAGAGTGGCAAAAGATTTTAGTCTTCTGAAACACCTTCCTGGCTAAGGTCAAACAAGGTGACACTCTGCCATTTGTTTCAGCTTTCATACTGCAAAAATATGTCCTTTTCATGGTCTATTTACTGCCAAGTTGGGGGGCGGGGTTGTGGCATTTTTTTTTTTTTTTGGTGATTTCATGGCTAAAAATGTTCCCCAAGCATTGTTCTGCCTAGTGTTCTTACTTGCAAGAAGGTTGTGATGTCCCTTAATGGGGAAAAGAACCTGTTAGATAAGCATTCTTTTAGGAATGAGTTATAGGGCTGTTGGCCAACAGTTCAATATTAATGAACCAATAATGTGGTAGGAAGAAATTCAAATGTACATGAGGCCACTCTGGAAAGTGCTAAAGTATAACGGCATCTATAGTACATGATGAAGCTATGGTAAAGATGGAAAAACAGCTAAATTTGTGGACTCATGAGACTGTAACTGATTTAAAAAATCTTAGTGAACAGCATTGCGGTGAGATTGAAAGCCAAAGAAATGTCTGATTAAGTAACTCAAAGTCAGAAATATGTTAAACCCTTCACAACTAGTGGTTTTATTATAAATAAATACTGCATATAATTATTTTTAAAATATAGATATATTAAATAAGGTGGCTTTAAATAGAACCACACACAAAGCAAGGTTATGTATTGATAGGCTGACAAAAATGCTGTGACCAGAGTTTCACAGGAATTTAATTCTGAATTTTCCCACTGAGTAATAGTTAAGTGTTCATTAATTCAGTGTTCATGGTGACTGTTTTCCAGTCACCATAACTTTTGGTATTTGGCAAAAAAGTCAAGTGTTTAAGGATCTCCTACTGGTTAAGCTGCTTTAAAGCTCCCTTGGTAGATTTACTGTTTTGACACTTAAATTGTCTCAATTTTAAACTCTGACATTGTCATTGGCAAGACTGGCAGCTTTGGCAATAAAATTTTATCTTGTCTGCATGTGAAAATTGACATTAATTTATTTTCCATATTTTATAGTAGTAAGCTATTTATATTGATCACTTAATATTAATATATTATCAAATAATCAATTAATAATTTAATTTAAAATTTTATACATTTTATGTATTTAGTTTAAATACTTCTATAAAAGGTAAATACATTTTTTTACATTTGTTTAACTGTTTAACTTATCAGCATAAAATTATTTGAGAAAATTATGGGCTAGTATTAACTGACAAAATTATTAGCTGATCTTAGAATTATAGTGTAACACTGAATTATATATGAATAATATGTATGTTGAAACATATTATTTTGTACATGTACAAAATGTATATATTCATCATGAAAAGCCAAGCACTTTTAATAATATCAAAATGCCATATGTATTAGACAGTTAGAAAGGATAAAATAACAGAGGGTAGAAAAAATAAAATAAAGACCCAGTTGGCTCCAAATGTTGCAGAGCTTATCCCTCTTTGTAACCCAAACTCAAGAAATGTATAATCAAAAAATATATGCATATGTTGGCACATATACCCACACAATTTGCTAAAACCCTGACATTTAAATGTATTAAGATACTAAATATTAACTAATATTACCAGTTTTTTTTAGATTTTACACATTTGTATAAGATCTCACATTAGATACTCTTGAACATTTTAAACATGTTCAGAGGGAATAAGTAGAAAAAGATGTTTCATGGAGTTGGAAATCAACCAAAAATCTGAATTATACATATAGGTTCTTCAATTCAATTTTACTCATTTTCAAGTCTTTATATCAAGCCTTAAAGGATTTAATCATGGCAAATAAAAAGGTTTTATGAAAATGTAGTGAATAGGATAATTTAATATCTATTTTGTTTGAAAAATCAGTATTGAATGTCAATTACTCAAAAAGTTTAAAGCCTCTTTTAAAAGATGGGACAAAAAATTGAGCAGAATAACAGTGATGCTTTAGATTCCAGATGAATACCTAGATGATGCAAAGTAAATCATTTTACCTATGTTTCCATCCCCTGTTAAGTTGGAAACACTAACATTTTTCACAGAAATTTACCGAGCTTTCCTTGAGATGAAAATAATATTATGAATCCAGCAGGTACTCAATAAATATTTTAGGATGAGAGAGTAAGGAATCATCAGAGCACTAAAGCTCTATAAATTTTTTAAAATTTTATTTACTCTTAGCTTGAAAAAATAAATATGGTAGCAAACAACTTAAATTGAAATTACTCGAAGATAATAAATATATATTTTATCATATGTTTATATTTTATATGTATTTATATTATTTTTATTTAACATAGCTATTAATATGTTACATTTATAAAATGCACACATATATACATATATCCTAATTTAATTACCTTGTCAGTGCTTTGCTACAAATGAGAGTGTGTGCTTGTTTATGATAATTAGTTAATGAAATAAAATGTGCATTATATGAGCATAATATCAATTTTTTTAAAAAGGAAATTAAAACATTTATGGTATCTCCTTTCTTTTTCTTAAGCCAAACAAAATCTATTTCTAAGGTAGTACACAAGGATATTGTAAGATTGGCAAAAAGAAAAGCCTGACATATCTATTTTTTTTTTTAAGTGTTTAAACACTGGAAAATGCAGGGAGTATTTAAACACTGGAAAATGCAGGATGTATTACAAAAGAATGAGAAAGCAGTAACTGAGACTTTAGAATTTGATAAAGTGCCCATCAGAAGGAAACTTCATTGAAAGTAGTTTCAGGACAAGGCACACATGGAGTAAGTAATTGAGTAGATGAATTGAATGACAAGAAATATTATTGAGATATAACATGGTACACCTAGGTAGAGTTTATTTAGTTGTTCTCCAGAAATACTTAATCCACGTAGCTTTCTTCTAACCACTATTTCTTGCCACCTTAGTGAATGGAGTTCAGAATCTTGTAGATTTCAGGTCTTGCAAAGGAAAACAAAATTGCTCAATTAGACCCTTGAGAAAGGCTTCATTTGTCACTGTGAATTACTTTGGTCATTGGTTACTCTTAAGGAGGAAAAAGGAAAGAGAACAAGGGAGCATGCTCTGTGAGCAGGTCAGATTAAAGTAGCCAAAAGGGTTCATGGTGTCATATATATTGTATAAAAAAAAGAAAAAGAAAAAAAGGAGCTTGGATAGTTGATAACTTAATTATCTGCTGCTATCAGTTTGGAAGGACTTTTAAACATGTCCAGAATGTCTACCAAATTTTCAGCAGGAGTGACAGTAGATTTTTAAGTAAGAATAAAAATGCAGCAGTCTTTCTAAAATAAAACTCTGACAGACTATGATGAATTACCTTATTATAGTTGCTCGCATGACAAATGTACTTGATCAGTGTTTCTTCCTGGGAATAGTTGAGCTTATCCAGAGGCAAAAGTTGAAAGGAAATGAGAGCTAACTAGTAATCCTAAGTGTAATACATCAGCATTTCTATAAAAGTATTCAAGAAAACCTTATCAATTACTGTTCATGTCAACAGAAAGTACTTCTATTCCCTCATGATATAACCTCTTTTTTTTTTTTTGGAAGATTTATTTAAGTGACTTTTTTACAAAAGGGATATAGATCATGGAGGGTTTTTTTAATGTGTTCTTTTACAAGTCCTGCAAGTTATCCATCTTTTAAAAAGATCCTCAGATTTTTTCCAAGCTTAAGTTTTAGATGAAACGGTAACTACACATATTTAACTATACCCCATAACATAAGCAGTTTTATATATTCAAATATTTAATATGAAAATGATAACTTGGAAAATAGTGCAATTAAGAAAACTGAGTGTATTGTTAACATATCTAAATCTTTGAGTAAAAAATTTCTTACCAAGTTTATTTAAAAGAACAATCATTTTGATTTCTGGATTTTATTTTGTCATTTTATTTCTGGATTTGCATAAGTTTGTTTCTATTGGAAAATATGTTCAGGAAATCAAACACATTGCCAAAATAGTTGCATTGATTTTTATGCCACTACTTAAGGACAGATTGTAAATATGTCTCCTGAGTTTCACAATTTTGAATGAAGCATATGTAAAGCTAAGTTTTTTGGTCATTGCTTAGAAATTAATGGTAGAAAGTTAGGTTCTATTGCTTTGTATTTTTTTTCTTCATTCCATGTGAATGTAATACAACCTAGATGATTCTGACATCATTCTCTTATCCTTTATTTGAAGAATTGCATTTCCTAAGCAGTTTGACTATTTTTATTTTATTGTTAGACAATGCATTAGCAGTCAAACACATAATTCTGCAGTGCCATCACCACCTTGTATGTTTCTTCACACACCTATTTGGATAATTGGAGTTAACCAGATCAAACAATAAATGTGAGTGTAGATTCTTAATATTCTGCCATTTCTGCCTTCAAAACTACTGTGATGTGTCTAGATGGCACATGACGTAGGGTGATCTAGCTATAAGACTATCACTACCACTAGATCAATGCTCATGCTCAGTGAAGCTTAATTTTTGAAATTGTATGTGTATAAGCAACACAATGAATGACTGTGCTCTGGAGTGAAAAAACATAGTATGTTCTCCATTTCACAAATTTTCCTAGAGTACAGTATGTTTACGCATAATATGTTACATGTGAATAAGAAGTGTCCAGTATTAATCAAACTGCAAATTGTGACCCGTTAGTGAGTCATGTTTATATGTTTATGACCAGCATTTTAAAAAGAAGAGAATATGCATATGTTCATTTACACAAATGATTTCACAGGGTCCTATGACACAATGCGTTTCTTCACTGTGGGCTGCAGTCAAATACTGTGAAAGAACAGGAGAGGAATCAATGATTAACACACTAACAGCAGGTAAAATAAACCCACATTTGAGACCTTGGGACAAGTTCTACTCTCTGCTTTTCATCAGAACCACCTGAGGAGGTTTTGAAACATACAGAAGAATGGTCTCTAATCATACCAATTAAATCCCAAACACATTGGTATGTTTTGTTTTTGTTTTAGAGGTTTCCAGGTAGTTAGAATATGTAGCCAAGTTATAGAACCTCTGCCGTAAAGTAGTCTTCATAGTGACTTTATTATTTTTTTCTTTCATGTTGTGATTTTTGACAGTTTATATCATGCTGTTTGAGAATATTTAGACATCAACAACTAAAATTTAATAAATGAAAAGGGACACAGCACCCAGTGTAAAAATTGATTAAAGGATTTTTATATATTATATTCTATGCTTATACAACTCTTTATTTGTGTATCACTCAATGAAATGGGTATCATAGATACACACAGTACCATTAATAGATAAAGAATATGAGGATTGGAAACATTAAGAATGTAGTAATTGATTTTCCATCCTCTTGCAGTTAATTCTATGTTACCTCAAAATCTTTGGCATTTTTGTTTTTGCTTTTTGTTGCTTGGGTTTCTTGTTATATTAAGTTTATAATTTCATCTTTTTGTTTACAGTAAAGGTCAGCTTTTCTTTCATATCATGTATCCACAATGCTTATAGTCTCTTCTTCCTCTTTTACGGTCAAACCAATCCATTTTTTTTCCACTTGAGAAAATGGATAATTTTTTATTGCAATACAAAAAAGTATTCTAGCATCAGCACAGTGGTGTGCAGAGGACTAACTATTCCTCTTGCATTTTTCCCTCACCATTGTTGTTTGGGTCCTATTGTTTTGTACATCAGGTATCTAAAGTTTGGAGAAAAGAGCAGCATATGCTAAGTGAACAAGTAGATTTGGACTTCAGTGTTTCTTTAGCTTTGTGCTGTTTGTCATGTTCTGCTTAATTTAGCTGCTCTTTAGCTTGTAACTCTCAAAGTCAGTGGAAAGTCAAATTTAGAGAAGATCTAAATGATATAAACAAGTTTGACCAGCTCCAATGATGTGAATAAGTTTGACATCTATTTAGAATGTACGAGTAGGACCATGATATGCAACACTAACTTCCCAGCCTTATTTTTGATTGTTTTCAATAACAGAAGGTCAAAATTCAGCATCGTATGTTAAAATATAAAATGAGAACAGCATAAATTTAAAAAGAAATAATTTCAAAGTTTGTATTTTAATTTGACAAAAATCTTCTGATATTTTTTTTTAAGAGCCAGGGTCTCACTATGTTGCCCAGGCTGGACTTGAACTCCTGGGCTCAAGTGATCCTTTTGTCCCACCCTTCCAAGTAGCTGGGCCTACATATGCATGTCACTGTACCCAGCTTCTAATATTTAATCTGTAGTCTGCTTGGGCTTTGTGTTTTTGGATTTATATTAACTATTTTTTAACTGATATATACTTCACAAAAGACAAAATATTGGCATGATGGTTTCAAAAAATATTGTACTCCAATTCATATCTTTTATTAAAAGTAAAATTATTATTACAGAATTAACTACTAAAATATAATGTTTTTCCTAACATTTTTAATGTAACAGACCCAAGCACACATATGTTAACATTTAAGCTCTTTAAAGCATCCTGTCACATAATAATTTATCCAAAACAATATTTTTAAGTATGAAAAACATTAATTATGCTAGTAAGATAAAGGTGCAAAGGTAACCTAGGGGATTTATTTCTAAGATTATATTTGGATTAAGCTATACAGGTATTGTTGCAAACTTATTTATTTCTGTGAAAAAGATTCATATCTACTTCTTTCTAAACAGAAAAAGATAATATCCTTGTTATGGTGAATTCTTTATAGTCAAACATTATTTAAAATCCATATGATTTGTTGTTTTATATGTTTAGCTTCTTCAACAGACAATCATCTTTTTCAAGGAATGTAATCTTAGCCAAGGTATTTGTCTTCATAGCTCTAAGGCCTCCTATGGTGTTTAAATGAGTGAGTGAAAGAAAGAAGAATTTAGTCCTCCATGTTCCCCAGCAATATTATATTGATGGATTTTTACATATCAATAGCTTCTAATGATCTCAAAAATGTATCAAAGAAAGTTAATAAGTATATCTGTCTCTCAGGGATAATTCCACCAATTTTATACTTATGGCGCCATCCAGGTATGCAATTATCAATAACATTTTCTAGCATTTTTTTAAAGCACAGTTTCTGTTTACCTGAGTGAAAAGAGTTATAGCTGTCTGCTGAATCTGAATTTTGTTCTAGATATGCATTTTTGTATATTTTTATAGGGTAGTGAGTCTCATTATCAATAGTAATGATTTCTCAACATGTCCTAGTGTGGAAGATTTTGGAGGTTATCTATTCCAACTGCCTTCAATATATAGATCAGGAAATAAAGCACAAAGAGGTAAAATCCTGGTGGTGTCTTCATGGTCACTTCAGAAATAGGCTTCTAAGAACACATAGTTTTTTTCTTGTATTGAACCCTGTGGCTATTTATGACATATTATTTTACTTGATATCCATAATATCATGAATTGTTAAATTAAATATTATTAGACATTTTTTTTTTCAAAATTGCCAATACCAGTGGTCAGCAAACTATGGCCCTTTATAGAAACAGTTTGCTGATCTCTGTTGTATACCATGTTCTAAATAATGTGTATTCTATGAAGGGAACATTTAGCTGTGCATAAGCTATATGGTTAGCAAATCTTGTGCAAAAACAGCATATACTTTAAAAAGACAAACCAACTTATAACTTCCAGCTACTTGGAAGTTGGACCTGAGAGAGAGGTTAGGGTGACAGTAAAAACCTAAATAGAGTGAAAATGATGGGCTCTGGAATGAAATAATTCAAAAGGGAAAATAAAACAAGGGGAACTACTTTGGCTTAGCATCTACTCTGAGCCAAGTCCGGTGGGAATCAGGTAAATGCACAATGAAAAATTCCTTGGTCATGTTTTAAATTTAATAAGGGATGACTGAAGTCAAGTCCAGTAATTTAGAACCTGAGAGATTTTAATACTTGAGTGCAAAATAGAAAAAGAGTTGCTGAGCAGAGTGAATTCTCTGAATGGAAATGAAGAACGTGATCCTGAAAGGATGTGTGTGTGTGTGTGTGTGTGTGTGTGTGTGTATTGGGTAGTGTATGTGCATGTTTATCGGAAAGAGTGGCTAGTGATCTATGTCCAAAGTGAAGCCCAATTATTTTTATTTAAATTTTTGCATTAAACTTATTTCACAAGAATTCTATAAACATATTAAATCATATTTTAATTGATATTTTCATAAAGAATGGGTTTCTTTTGAAAGAGAGAAAAAGGAATGGTGATCTCTAAAGTAAAGTGAGAAGACCACTGGACTAGATAGACATCAAAAGCTGTGTGACTCTAACCAAATCATTCCTATCTAGACTTTACTGTTTCATATTTAAAATGTGAGGGCTGAATTAGAACATATCAGAAGTTCCTACCAGTCTTAAATGTTTGTATTCAAGTATCCAAAACCTGAGAGGTGGGAAAGGTGGTTCTAAATAAACTCTAATAAGGGAAAGCGGAAGTTTCCGTGAACTATTGACACAAGGTTGCCACAAAAGCCAGGCAGCACATCATGTTGGAAGCATAATGTTTAATGGTATCACTATCACCATCATGGTCCAAATAATATTGCAGTTTATATCCTGCGAGGTTCCTATGGTCTGGTTTGGGAACTGATTTACTGTTTAGCTTTCTTCAATGGCTGCATTTCAAAAAACAGGTATAGACACAATTAGATGCCATGTTTAACAGATTCAACTTATATTAATTATTTTCAGGTTTTAAATATTATACCTCATAACTATCATATGAATTTAATTATGGTTTTATCCATGAGAGCAGTGATAGTCTGCACTACACTAAAAGCGAGGGTTTGCTACCAACATCAGATTTTACAGAAAAGCATTGTGGAATGTATAAGAATAATAATTAGTTACATCAAAATTGGATTAAAACCAGTCTATAAATAGGCTACTGATTTCAGACAACAACCTCACAGCTAAAATCATACTGTTCCTTAAACACAGTCTAGGCAGTCAGGCAATATATTAAAATTAAAATACTTTATTGATGTGATGCAGTACTCCAAAAAATATATACTATTTAGCTTATTATAAAATAATGGGAGAATCTTATTATATTAAAATCTCACATAGTGCCCATCTTCCTATAATTATGGTAATAATTTAGAATATGCCCTCTCACAAGAATCTAGGACAGTCTACACATAATAAACAAAAAATAAAGCAATCTGGGCTCACTGCCCAGATTATCTCAAATATGTATAATGGAGCAAAGAAAGGAAATAAATACTCATAAGCAGGACTCACTCCATGGAGGGGGGAAAAATGGAACAGTAATTGCTCAAAACCATAGTAGAAAATAATTATAGGGTGCTCATGAATCTCCCTTATAAAGAGCAATGTGAATCTAAGAATCTTTTTTTTCTTTTTTCATCTCTAGAATTCTTCAGAAACAAAGGAAACTATCTGCACTTTCACCATTTTACATGTAGGAGAAATAACAACCCAAGGAAACAGCAACTTACCTAAAATGTGCAAATCTGCCTTAACCATGTTAATTGGAAAATGAACATATTCCAATTAAAATTTCTACCTCTCAAAACAGACATTATGCAAAATGAATTACATTTTTATTGGTAAATAGCAACTTAGAATTCTTGTTTTACGTGCCTAAAATTGCCAAAAATTGCTCCCTAATATCTTATTGATGTGGCATTGCAGTTTATTGAATCATAAAACACTATTTCTTTGTTTTTCAGTTTTAATTTAAAAAAATAAATAAAATTTTGTTTTTATGTGCTTTACCAAGTAAAAGCTGAATAATCAACCAATCAAACAAACCAATATACCCTGTGTATTCAATATTCAACTGTCCTGGATTTTATTGGACAATTGCTTGACTACTAATTTTTGGTTTTTCTATGTGATTAGTTCAATTATTCTTTCATTACAGAAAAGCATTGTGGAATGTATGAGAATGATAATTACATCAAAAATGAATTAAAACCAATTTATAAATAGGCTTCTGATTTCAGACAACAGTGTGACACAATTAAAATCATACCGTTCCTTGACCACAGTCTAGGCAGTCAGGCAATATTAAAATTAAAATACTCTATTGATTCAGCACTCCAAAAAATATATACTATTTAGCTTATTATAAAATAATGGGAGAAGCTTATTATATTAAATCTATTTATTTATTCCATAAAATCTATTTGTTTCATAGAAACATAATTAAGTTTCTACAAATATCCAATACTGCACTAGATATTGTAGTCAAAAAGGTAAATATAATTTCTGACCTCAAAGTGGTTAAACACAGTGAACATAAAAATAAATAATCTAATGAGGGCTCATAATGTCTTGTCTCAAACATCCAATATAAAACACAGTTCCTAAGGAATTTGCAAGAGTAAGCAGCTAATAATTTCACAAATTTAATTATGTTAGAATTCTAAAAGTCTATTTGAAAATTATGACTCCAATAAGTTACTATACTGATATTTCACACATTAGACCTTTTGAATGCCTAACTTCTTAATTCAGATGATAGATTAAACTAGCCCTGCTTAAAACTATGTCTCATTCATAGGAACAGACCAAAATGCCCTATAGATTTTTATTCCTTTATCAAATTCTGAGATGAGTAGGAACACAAGAAAATATCCACTTTTTTTTTGAGACAGAGTCTTACTCTGTTGCCCGGGCTAGAGTGCTGTGCTGTCTACCTACCCCATAGAAACCTCAAACTCCTGGGCTCAAGCAATCCTACTTCCTCCGCCTCATGAGTAGAGTTGCTGGGACTACAGGCATATGCCATCATGCGCAGCTAATTTTTCTATATATTTTTAGTTGTCCAGCTAATTTCTTTCTATTTTTAGTAGAGACGGGGTCTCGCTCTTGCTCAGGCTAGCTGGTCTCGAACTCCTGAGCTCAAGCAATCCTCCCACCTTGGCCTCTCTGAGTGCTAAGATTACAGGATTGAGCCACCGCGACTGACCAAAAATATCCACTTTTAATGATGACAAATATTCTCTGAAAACAGAGAACACATTATTATTTAGCTTTACCTCTCAGTTTATTAATATAAAGTAGAAAAAAGTGGAATTTCTAATCTTACTATTGACCTATCTATACTTTTCTTTGTGATTCATACATAGTATAATTTTTCAGGCACTTTGTTATTTGCCCTGCATTATTATTAATGAACGTGATTTTAGACAGACAGACATTCTAAAATTTCCCAAGCTGTTAAATGTGGATAGCATGATTGATGCTGTAGTAAAACAAGTAACTGCATTTGTAGTAAGGATGCTTCTAAGGTCTTTTGGGAAGTAATACAATCCCACCAAAACTTTTGTTGATATGTTGTTATTTGACGCATTGTGTGCCAGTGGCAGAAAAGAACTGATAAAAATAGATATCTTCAACTCAATAAAAATGTATTTGCTACCAAAGTATTTGTAAAGGCTCTTTGACTATGCAGTTTTGGAAACAACATTCTATTTGATTTGTCACAACATAAAGATCTCTGGGGTGCAAAGGAAAATAGAGGTTGGAATGAGAGTTGTGATTGTTATCCACCATGTTTTATTTGTCCACCAAAAAGTTCAAAATAATATAACTTTAAAACTAACAGCATGTTTTTTTGTTTCTGTTTTAGGTAAGCACATTAATCATTCCTGTATAATCAGACTACGTCAAGGTAAAACAAGAAAAATAGTGTGATTATACCTCATAGAAATACTCAATATGTAAATATATATGAAGATTTTAAAAAATCATTTAAGATAAAAAATCTTTTGAGACTAATGACTGAAAATGTAGGAAATATCAATGTTCATTTTTTGTTTGTTCTATCTATGGAGATGTCAGTTCTATAAACCTAATATCTCAATCTCTGTATCATACAGAGTTTTAAAAATATTTATTAACTTCTAATGTTATTAGGGTATATCTCACTTACTAAAGTATAAAATGCAAATTAGAATAGATTTCAAATGCAAAACTATTTTGTTATCAATATGCCAATTAATATTTTTGCAGCACACATTGGATTTAAAAAAATATATAAAAAAGTAATAGTTTTCAAATCCTAAAAATTACTTCTTATACATATCATGTTTGAAAAATAGTTTGTAAAGATACATACAAGATAGAAAAAATTGAGTAATATTAATCAATATTATTTTCCATTCTGAAGATTAGTGATCACATGTTAAGAAATAAACATCCCTGAAAAATTAATTAATCATTTTTATAGGAGAAAGATGTATGGCCTGTAAAATTATTAATATTGCTTTTTCTATAACCATATCATAGTTCAACATGCTATTTTTGTATTCACAACTTTGAGACCAAATTTAAGCACACTTATGCGGGGAGACAGGTTCCAACACTTTCTAGAAATATGTGTAATATTTAAATTAATTTATTCTAGGAAATATTTGCTCGACATCCAAAATAGAAAAGTGCTTATAATTTCTTCAAGACTAGCTTCCTTCTTTGACTTTTAATTTGGAAGCCAGGTGAATTCAATTTTGTAAAAGCATATCCTGTGCAGTAAAGGCAGGCATTTTTAGGCATGCCACACCAAAATTAGTTTCTTTTGGAACAAAAACTATAAACTGATGGTTAAAGGACCAACATGGCTTTAGAATTTAGTACTCTTGCTCCCTGTAGTGCTGGATGGGGAGGTAAAGACTCATTATCTCAAAAAAGGACAAAGTATTTTTAATTAGAAGAGTCATCATTATTTATTTATAACGGTTTGAAAGTAAATAATGTTCTAATTGATACAGCAAGGCTGTTCTTTTTCCTCCAAATGAACACTCGAACCGTATCTTTTGCAAGTAGAGTAGCTAAATTTTACTTTCATTTTTAAATAATTGTGCTGAAAGATATTTATTTTTCTGAATGTGCTAATTTTTCTGAATAAGATAATTTGATACTGATTTTAAGTAAAATATATTATATCAATATACATGTGATACAACTAAGCCTTTAGAAGAGTGCATTGAGGAGAGGGGAGAAGGCTAGTTTGCCTATTGTTTTACTACCATTTTTGTTATTTTTTTTTTATCTTTGTTTCCCTTTTTTTAATGTGAGTCATTGGGACTCTCAAATGAGAGGTTTTTATTTTAACTAAAAACTAATATCTAATGGATAATATTAAGCCCTCTTTCTTTTAGCATAAATGCCCACAATGTGAGCAGGTATGAGAAACATTCTAAATGCTTTGCAATTGTGTGTTTCTCTGGAAAGGTCCACTAATATCTATTTGGGTCAGTTTTAAACTATATTTGAAATCATACATTTAACTCTAAAAATTATTTTTCTTCATATAAAAATATATCTGTTAAGAAGAAAAATGTCCATAATTTTTAAAATGTGACTGCTGCTTATAATGAAAATAAAATATAGATAATATAAAAAATAAACATTTAAAAACTAATCTATGACCTCATAATAAAATATTTTGAACTTGTGTCTCATAGTAAAAAATCTGAAATTCAAGTGAAAAATCTGTTATTTTTTAATTAAATAAATCTTAAGCAGAAAAAAATTGAGTTTTAAAGCCTTGTGGATGAATAATGTTTTAAAAATCTATTAACATAGTTATGTTTAACTGCAGAATTAGAAATATAATTTCATCTTCCTTTCGTGACTGTCAATCATGCCATGTATCAGGTCCATTGCAGTAAATGATATTAAAAAAAAAAAACATGAAAGTGAAAGATGTATGTATCTGTGTTTTTGCCAAAACAAATAAAAATGTAAACAAAAGGAAAGGATCTCAACAAAGGCAAAATATACTTAACTATGTTATATATCAGATTAGTTTATTGCCATTCTCCTCTAAATAAAAAACAAGAACAAACTTTTTGGCATTGATTGTTAGTTGGATTCCAACTAATTGACTCTTTACTTAATGTAAGCATTCCAGACTACATGATGTATTTTCTTTGTCCATTTGAGTCTATACTTTGAATGTGAACACCCAACAACGACATTATGAGTGTGAGATTGATAGTTATTTGATTTAGCAACATCTGTTGTTGTTAATGTACTCCAAGCAGATGTTCTTTCTTGAAATTCAACATGCGATTTGATTTACTTTCATGATATATAACCTTAGCAGAAGAATACTATTGCTATTTGGGCATAGAAAGTAGAATTAACAGTTATATGTGTCCTTGCTCAAACAAATGCCTGTAGACTGGGTCAAACATCATTAACTTTTATAAGGATGGCAATGGGTAAACTCTCTGAATCACTTACTCCATAAACTGACAGAGTTCTTTCATGTTTCAGGGCATCTAGAGTCATTGTTTTCAATTAGCAATTCTTTCTTTTTAATGCTCTTGGAGAATTAATGAAAACCTAAGAATGTATATTATCAGAATGATTTTCTTTTCTATGTTTGTCATAGTATTTCAAACCTGTCAAATTAAAGAGTTGCAATGAGAAAAATACCCAGAGACAGACACTACTGTTTATTTGATTCTCTATTCACATTTTGTAATATGCTGCAGCACACTGAAAACCAACATAATTGTAACTGATCACACTGTTTCATGGTTTATATGAAGACACACGGGGATTTAGGATAAATATGAGTGATCATGCTGAAAATTAGAGAATTCTGATCAAGGTTTTACTTGGCAGAAAAATATCTTTAAAAACTGAGCAAAAGTGTGTTTGTCCTAGGAAGGATATGAAAATTATATAGTATCATATTAGAGATTATGTGTATTGTAATTCTAAAAGACCTTGATGTTCTATAATGGAATATGCACTTGATTCTCCTTTTCTAAGAAAGTCTCTTGTTCAGTGTTAACAATCCAATGATATCTTATGACCTTTTCTATGCAAATATGAACAATTTGAGCTATCACAATCTCTCATGCATTGCTCCTTAAAGGGACATTCTTAATTGCTTTTATAGGCTCAATTTTATTTTAACCTCCATTACCTATAATATCTTCTTTGAAGCTTGAAATTAACTTTTCTTTCTCCACCATTTTATCCTTTCCTATTTTGGTAAGCAATGGTTTTACTTTCCTACTTTTTTACTTTTCTAGTTCTAGGGGGTTTCATCCAGCATAGACATGATTAATTCAACATGATAAAGTATATCTTTATTACATTATTCTATTAATCATAGTCACTGAAAGAGAAGCATGTCTTTCTTTTCTATGGAGATTATTCAAAGATATATTGTCCTTTTGCTTATAGAAGCAAAACTAATGACATTGTAATAGTGGAATCTAGACTCTCTATAGATATTTACTTGTCAATGGAGCCTTTTTGTACCACCTCACCTAATTTATTAATTACGTCCATTCTTGATTAACAGAGAGATATCTGTTAAGTCACTAACCAAGAAATTAAAGTTTTAACCTTAGTCTAATCAGAATGATACTCCAAACAGTAAAGATAACCAACCCCATCCAGGATACAATTTGAGAGAGAGAGAATGAGATCAGTTAACAAAGTCAACATTACCTTTTGGATTTTCTTTATCTACCTAAGTGTTTCTTTGTTACTTAAAGTTAAATGTATTGTTCTTTAAATATGTTCCTATCAGCACTGAGTTATGAGGCAATGACAGTGCATATTTCCTTATTCTAAAAATAAAATAAAGCAATTTAGCTTTTGTTTGTGTTCATGTAATTAGAAAATGGTGGCAGCTTTAATTTTTGAACGGCACAAACTTGTCATTCTCATTATGGAAAGGAAATCAAATGTAATTGTAAAAATAAATGATTAGGTATATTAAAGTTTCAAACAAGCAATGGATGTACATTTAGAAAAAAAGTTTTAATAATATCCACGATCATCCCAGCTTCCATGCCACAGTCAGCAAATGTTTGAGGCCATTATGTGAATAAGCAATTCATGGCCAAATTTGGCCTACGACATTGAAAATTCCCTGAATGCAGATCTTGTGTTCCATTTTCCTTTTGATTTCCCTTTACTTAGTGTAATGCTTGGCATATTTTTAGGCAATTAGGAACACTTATGTTATTGCTATCGATATATTCATTTGTTAAATTATCTTATAGATAAAAGCTCCATATTGGCTGCATGCCATATTTTATATAATGTAAACATAATACAATTACAAAAATTATTTATTAAAAATCATCTATTTTAAGCTCTTAAATGAAATAAAGATATGTATTAATAAGTAGGTAGGTAAGTAGATAGGTAGGTAGATAAATAAATGGAAAATCATGACTTCCTTTAAAAATAATTGTTCAATATCACAGTCTTTTTATTACCAGAGATTTTCAAAATATAGCCATTAGGATCATAGTTTTTAAAATAGACAGTATATGTTTAGTGTAGCTTTTTTTTTTCTCTTCCGGAATTTATGCCATGCTTTTCAGATATAAAAGGGAGATGACATGTACCTGTTCTCAATAAAGTCACAATCTAATTATGGGCCTTTTATTTATAAAAAGAGATATACGACAAATGGTCCAACTGGGGCAAATAAATTCTAAACGAAAAAAAAATAGTTTATTTTTAAAATCATACTTCCCAAATTGTGCCTTTGAACTACTTCTTTTAATAGTTGGCATTGACAACTGAACAAATGCAAGAGTACATTAATAAATTAAATTTAAATTATTTGTTTCACACCATTTATGGTTTATATTTTATCCAAACTCATTCTTCTTCCTTCATTTCTCTAACTGGTATTGTGGAATTCCTGTTTCTATTGTTCCTTTAAAGTTTTTGTCATTATCATTTGTGCATAATTCTCTAACAACGTATTAGTATATAGTAAAAACACTACTCTAGTTAGTCTAAGCTCAAAAGAATAAACTTAGAAATCTATAGGATCACAAATATGGATATATAATTACCTAGTCTCTTAGCTTAAGGAAAAGAAAATTATGATTGTGTGATGGTCATTTTTTAAAAAATTGTATTTACATTTGAATTTCAATTTTACTCCTTTTTGTATATAAAATAGTTTTTTAAAAGCTTACTATAACACTCTTGATGCTACTGCTTCTTGTGGTTAGCTTTAATACTTAAAAATTTTGGAGTTTGTTCAAGTAATCTATTTTTTTTCAGAACAACAATTATGAAAATACCAAGAAATTATTTTGAATTCATCCATATTTCTACCAACACTACGAAAACAATCCAGGCTTTTTAGCAAATGCTTCAAAGGTCTTCCAGCTTTTCCTCATTATCAAATTCAAAGTTACTTCCCTATTTTTGTTTGTTGTAGCAGGTCCACACTTCTAGGCACCCACATCTATATTCCTTTCCTGTGGCTGCTGTATGCAACAAATTATTACAAACTTGCTGTTTTAAAGCAATAAAAACATGTTCTTCCATAGTTCTGCAGGTCAGAATTCTGAAATTAGTATTGCTGAGCAAGAGTCGGTGTCTGCAGAGTCCCTCTCCCTCTGGAAGTTTCAGGGATGAATCTGTTCCTTGCCCTTGCACCCCCTGGCGGCTGTTGGCATTCGGTGCCTATGGCTGCATCACTGCAGTCTCTGCCTCCATGGTCACATCACCGCCTCCTCTTCTCCTCGTCCTTCTTTTCCTGTCTATCATAAGGGCACTGTGATGGCATTTAAGGCCTGCACAAATAATCCAGTATAATTTCTCTGTCTCAAGATTCTTAATTCAGTCATGTCAGCAATGCCTTTTTTCCTTATAAAGTGACATTTATGGGGCTTAGTATTTTCAGGGGACATTTTTCAGCCTACTAACAGGGCCATCGTAAAACTCTGCCTACCATATTCCTGTAACTAAGAAAGCTGTATCATATTTCTCTGAGTACATCAGGACTAGTCGTATTTGTTTTATTAGTTCCCAATAATCATGGAATATAATATAATGTAAAAATATTTTAATCTTATAAGTTTATACAACAGTCTAGATTAGGCACAACAGACACATTTCATCCTTTTTCATCTCCATTCCAATTAAGTGGTAGTAGCTCTATGATGAACAGATTTCAAGTCCACATCCAGCCTTAGTTGGGAATGGTGGTGGTGAAGGGGAGTAGCACAAGGACCCTCCATTTCCCTTTCATAGTCAACTATAGTAATAAAGGATATTTGATGATCATTACAAAAATAAGGAATACAAAATAAATATGTATTAGAGCAATGTCTTTCCCTTGATGTTAATACTGGATTTTTTTCTTTATAATGTTATTGAATCCTTCCATAAAATCATATTGGATTTTGTTACCAGCTAATTATTGACTAAATTATATTTTTATGTCAATTTCAAATCAATGCTTTTATTGTATAATCTGGTTCTTCCACTGACTATATCTGTGGCTTAGTTTATTTTGTTTATATTGGAATAATACCTACTTCACACAGTCTTTGTAAATATCTAATGTTGTATGACCTACATTTTATTAGTGTGATCAAGCATTTCTGTCGCCATTTTAGCCTGCCTCATTATGATATTAATAAGCTTGACAATAAATCGCTACATGTTTTGGGAAGTTGTAGTCCCATGAAGAGCTTGGACTATAAGATTCTGACTAAAATGCAATATAAACACAAAAGCAACATGAATTATAGAGTTAAAGTAAATTTACAGCTACCTTGATTTTTCATTTGGAGGAAACAGTACATATTTTGGCAAAGTTCCTGGCACTATTTTAAATATATGAAGAGAAATTAGAGAAAGCAATTCTGTACAGGTTGTTTATGCCCATTGAATATGGAAGGAGATTGCATAATGAAGGAAGGTTCTACTTCACTAAGTAAAAGAATGCAAAATATATTGCAAAACAGAGTGTGTATTTTTATTAGCAATTAATATTAATTTTCTCAATCAGCTGCACTAAAATCTATCAACAGTACTATTGTCCCTAGAGACTTACATGAAATATCCATATGTTTATTCATTTTAATTGCTTATGCACGATATGCTTAGTGTGTATGTTTAATTAAAGGACATTGTTACTGATATAAACTTCAACTCTTCTATTTAGAACTCAGAGTAAGCAATATTATCTGTGAATTTTTTATAGATATAGTTTTCATAGACTTTCATAAAAACTGTGTAAAAATACGAGTCTAGAGATTATTGTATATTGTTTACTGAGAGTTGTCATATATATAATATTCATTACATTTAATATATAAATACCACAAATGTAAATAAAACACATTTTATCACTTATTGGTCAAAATATTTTAATTTTGGCATGTATATATCTAAATATATTAATAATTTTAGTCTATGCTAATTTTGAATTTTTATAGCCAACAAGTAAGAAAGAAAATAGTGTTTTTAAGCACCTACGTTGTGCCATATATTGAGATATAGAGACTTTATTTGCATTATTTCAATGAATTCTTGCAATTATCTTGTTAGGTAGAAAAGATAATCCCAGTTTTATACTTGAGTCACAGTTGTAAAAAGCTATTTGGATATTTACATAGCTCCATCTTCTATTAGACACTTATCAGCCATCTCTAGCTTAGATCAGAGAGGAAAAAGTAATACAAATTAGTTTGGTTGTGTTAATAAAATCATTTAAATGAATACGTTAATAAAAATCAGTAAATTTACACTAGAAAGTTTAGATATACTGGCTGATAAATGCATGGTTTTTTTTTTCTTTTTAAATAATTACTTTTTCTTCCTAATAATTGTAGATTGAGAGGTGGACTGCATTATTTTCCATTTTGGAAAAGTTTTTAGTATGGACTATTAACATACTACACTGTGATAGTTAAGTCAGTTTGGGAATTTCCAGGATTCAGTGGGAATTTGTGCTCTTCCATAAAAATAAAAGATCATAAAACATAACCACCAAGGTACATGACACACTATCTGATTTCCCATGTTAACTCATAAAATTATTCAGTGATCTACTTTTCTTAGTCAATTCACCTTCAGCAAAGTAAAAATGAAAGCAATTGTCTAGAAAAAGCCAATGTAAATTCACTCTTTTTCAAAGTATCTTAAAACAAAAATAAAGTGGCTATTTTATAAAAGATTTCTGTATGTTTGCATTCTCTGCTCAGTTTTGGACGTACCATGGTTATATATTTTATTAATTTTTCCTCAATTTTAGGCAAATCTATTATATATCTGAATAAATGGCCTTTTTTTGAGGATTTAGCCTTTTTCCCCAAAAGATTTATGTATCTATATATGAAAGCTGCATGTATCTTAGCTAAGTATATTCACGTTTTTACTTAGTGCTATCAGCTAGTTATGGCTATATGCTTATTGATGTCTTTTGCATTTAAGTGGGGTCATTTGGGTTACTCTTTTAAGTTTGCATCTCTGTTTACTGAAACAAAGTATTGCTTAGGATTTGTTTGCTTTAATAGTTGTAAGCATGTGACTCTTTCTGAAAGGATTCCTTTCTGTAAATGAATATTTTGAAAATGTAACATAATTAAAGATTAATAAAAGTAAGCAAAATGGATTTTTAAAGCTCTTTAATTATTATTTAAAGCACAGTGAGTATTGAGATAACAAATCTTCTGCTGAAAATTTAAAACCCTGTAGCTAATTTACATATTCAGTGAGTTCATTGAATGCATTCACATTTGACAGGTGAGGGAATTGTGGCAGAGAATTTAAGAGATTTATGAAAGGTCACTCAGAAAATCAGTGAAAGAGTAGGAAATGACATAGAACATTCTGTCTTTTTGTGTATTCTCCCTGTGTGGTGATACTCAGTAGCTGAATGAATACTGCACCAACCGCTCTTACTGATGGGAATCTGATCTCTTCCTCAGAAGTGAGCATCCAGAAATGGTAAAAGTCACTGTTCTAGGGCATTTCGGCTAGCAAGTGATCTTCACAGCACTCTAATGAATGCTTGTGGGTTTGGGAAAATAACCCTCTTTCGTCAAAAACAATATTTCTTTTTGTCTTCTTTGTACTTCTGTAGATTTCTTATCTGTTTCACCTACTAATCTCCACTCAATTCACTATTCTGGTCATTCATTCAGGTTTTACTTTCTGTTACATGATGAACAGTACATATTAGTATATTATGCCCTCCTGTGCCTATTTCTCTTCCCTGTAATTTTCTCTCTTTCATCTTTCCCAATTTTATATTAATATACATAACAATAATTTGATAATCCAAAGATATTTCATTTTTTCTTTTTCTGATAGTAATTAATCTTCTTTTTTGTTATATTTGAATCCAGTTAATTAAATGACATTTGTAGAAATGCTTCATGCAGACCATGCCACAGAGTAGGTGTAAGATAAATGATAATTTCTGCTATTGCCTCATAGCATAGAGGTAATTCCATTAAATAACCATCAAAATCTTAATATTGTAGCCATAATGTGATATTACAACTATAAATATTTTAAACTCCATATAGCAATTCATTGTAACTATTGCAATCCTAAATAATGCTGTACAGAATACTTCCAGGGAATCAGGTTTATAGACATATATATTGACTGCCAGTTGATCCTGTTCTACTTCTCTGTTCATTCTATCAAGAAATCAAGAAGATTGTGAAGTTACTGCCTGATGTAGGACTAGTGGACAAACATATGTATTAACTTCTGAAATCTAAAAAGGGAAGGGAGCAAATGTCAAGAAATCCAACCAAAAGAATCTGGGGTTAGAGAATGACAGAGAGACACAGAGGTGATAGTCTCTGGATCCTGAGAATTAGGAATTCTTGAGGAAAGGGAAGGCAGACCTTAGGTAAGGCCATACATAAAAATTTAATATAAGAAATCAAAGAACCAAAATGCAATACTATAAACTAGATAGTACCCCAAGAAACAGGACTATATTATTTGTAGCCTACTTTTCCCAGAAAAGCAAGGAAACCTGAGGAAAGAGCAGAAAACACCTTTTCTGACCAGACTCTCATTCACTAGATTAAATTTCTATTAACATGCATGTACCCACTACAAGCTGTGATCTACTTGAGGGTAGCACAGGCCTAAGGAGAGATCCCCATACATCCTGATTTATTTCCCACTCTTGAAACAGAGTGTCTTGGAAATAGAAAGCCTCCAACCTATAGTAACTTAATGAATGACAAAACATATTTTCATTTCAAATTCAATCATAGATAGAAGAAGGAAGGCAGCATCAGAAGAAATTTGAGTTAGGTGTGTCTAGATTTGATTCCCAGAGTGATCACTTATGCTTGAGCTAGGGCAAGGTACATGAACTATGTATCTCTTTATCTGTAAAATGGGGTTAATAAACATACCTCAGGGCAATTTGAACATGGAAATATAATTATATACTATAGATAAAGGACTTAAGTATGTTTTAAGTACTCAATACAGTAGTCATGGGAAATGTTTGGATGTGTACTCCAGCAGGCACACGAACATCCACATTTTCATTGGCAAGGAAAAGGCCTCCTTTTCTAAAATACTTATCCATCTAACTGCTTGCTTATCTGATTTTTTTCTATAACTTCAATTGCAACAATTCTCAGTAAAAGAAAACACATATCAAAAGGAATGAGTATCGGTCACTATACAAAAAACTGATTTTATTTTCCTCTCTTTTACTAGAAAGGAAGTATTAGAGCATAGGAAGGCATTGGGTCTGTAATTGAAAAGATATGACCATATATAAGAAAAATGGACTAGATGAATAAAATACAGTTTTTTGAATTTATTTTTAGATAAACAGAAAATGAGAACAGGCACATATGTACACCTTAGTCCGACAAGAAAATTACACTGAATGTTTACTTGGTTGGTCAAATCATAAATAAATTTAATGTATTGTTAACTATTTAGGGACAGATAAAATTTTAGAAGGCTATTCATTCAAGATATAGATACATATCAATATTATTAGGGAATAATCAAACACTGTGAAGATCACCTCCATGGAACTCTACCTATAATCAAACTAGAAAATTTTTTACTTTTGTGAGTTGCCATCCAAAATAAATTGACTAGAGGTTTATGGATTTTATAGGTTTTCCCAAAGAGATAGCTTTTTATTTCATTGATTTTCTTTTTTTAATTGTTTTTCTGTTTTCTATTTTAATAATTTCCACTTTAGTCTTTACTATTTCCTTTTTTCTGTTTACTTTTTGTGTAATTTTTTCTTCTTAGTTTTAGTTTCTTAAGGTGAAACCTGATGTAACTGATTTGAGAGCTTTCTTCTGTTCTAACATTTATAGTACTTAGTACTATAAATTTTTTCCCAAGTACTGGCATTTCATTCATTGTAATATATTGTTTTTCATTTTCATACAAGTATTTAGAAGTGTGTTATTTTGTTTCCAATATTTGGACATTACCAAGAAAACATTCTGTTACTGATATCTAATTTAATTACATTGTTCAAAAGATATATTTTTGATTACTTGAATTCTTTTAAATTCATTAAAAGTTACAGTATGGCCTACTATATGTTCCATCTTGGTAAAATGTTAGTGCCCACTTGGGAAGAATGTTTAATTTACTGTTGTTGGGTAGAATGATCCTAAATTGTCAAATAGGTTAAGTTGGTTGATAGGGTTGTTTCAATTTGTTGTATATTTACTGATATTATGTTAACTTGATCAATCAATTATCAACAAACGGATTTTAAAATCTCAGACTATGATTATGGATTTTTGTATTTCTCATTGCATTTCCATCAATTTTTGCTTCATGTATTTGAACCTGTGCTATTACATACAAAAATGTTCAGTATTTTTATATCTTCCTCATGAAGATATAAAAATCTCCTTTATTAAGAAATTATATTTTTCATTCATGGTAAATTTATTTTCTGAAATTTAATTTGATATTAATATAAGTACTTCATGTTTATGTCTCTCTTTTTAAATGAAGTTTTAAATTTTAAAATAGGATCACATTTATAGAAAAATCATAAAGCTAGTATGGAGAGTCCTCATGTACTCCACACTCAATTTTCCCTTTTATTTACAGCTGCCATTAGTATGTTATATCTCTTGTAATTAATAAACTCATACTGCTAGGTTATTATTGACCAAAGCCCATGCTTTGTTCAGATTCTTAGTTTTAACCTAATGTCATTTCCTGTTCCATTCTGCCAAACAGGATGCTAATATTACATTTAATAATGATATATCCTTGGATTCTTCTTGGCTGAGGCACTTTTTAGCTTTATTTTATTCATGGTGGTGTGCTGTGTCTTATGTCATCTCCTTACTTTTAACCTATTTATGTCTTTTTTTTTTTTTTTTTTTTTGAGACAGGGTCCCTCTCTGTCATCCAGGCTAGAATGCATTGGCATCATTATAGCTCACTGTAGCCTCAAACTCCTGGGCTCAAGTGATCCTTCTGCCTCAGACTCCTGAGTAGCTGGGACTGCAAGTGTGCACCATCATGCCCAGATAATTTTTTATTTTAATTTTTTTGTAGAGATGTGGTCTCACTATGGTGCCCTGGCTGGCCTCTAACTCTTGGCCTTAAGTGACTCTCCCACCTTGGCCTCCCAAAGTAATAGGATTACAGATGTAAGTCACCAGACCTTACCCTATTTTTGTCTTTATATTTGAAGTATCTTTGTAGTAGGCAGGATGTAGTAAGGCTTTCTTTTATATTCAGTCTGACATTGTATATCTTTTATTAATAATTTGGGGCAATCTTTGCCTTTTAATCTTTTCCTGTCTAATGTGATTTTTTTATTTGGTTAAATTTATCATCTTCCAATTTATTTCTATTAGTTTACTTTCTTTGTTCTTTGTTTCCATTTTTTTTTCTGCTTTCTTTGGATTTAATATTTTTACAATTCATCTTTTTCACTTTTCTGGGCTGATTATTTATTGCTCTTTTTAATTACTTTAATAGTTGCCTTTAGGGTTTATAGTTAACATCTCTAACTTATCACATTGTATTGTTAAGTGATATTATGCCGATTTCACATAGAGAAAAGGAACTTTACAAATGTATATTTCTACTTCTTTCCTGACCTTTGTGTTAATAATGCCATACGTTCATTTTACCATTACAAATTGATAAACCTTATAATGTATTGTTATTATTTTTGTTCAAAACTCAGTTACCCTTTCTCTCCGGCGCTCTGTTCTGAGAACTGTAGTGACCTTGGGAATCAGCCAGGCTTTTCCTGGATTTCCTATTCCTCCAGTAGAACCTGGAAACTCTCTCAATACAGTAAACTGGAGTATTTTAAGATTCACCTCATTCGTCTTTGGTCTTTCAGGGGTCACTCTCCTTTATTCCCTGATAAACAGTATTTTGCAAGCTGCATTTTATACATTTTGTTTGTTTCAGTGGGACAGTAAATCTGGTAACTTTTATTCCATTTGGCCTTCTGAAATAAATTGAGTAGAATAGTTCTCTATGTAAATAGTGATTTTTTTTATAAGAGCTCTGACAGAAATTTGGAACCTCATGGGAAGATATCAAATAAACACACACAGTCATTTAGCTTCTCAAATCCCAAGTGTCCTTGTAATACGAATTATGGAAGTGGATTTAAAACAAAGCAAAACAAAAACTTAATGATATGTAAGGATGAGATGCAATAGGAAGAACAATGAACTTGGTGTCAGATGGCCTGGATTAAAATCCAACCATGTATCTCTGTGACACTGAACAAATAATGTAGCTTATTTAAGACTCATTTTCTTCATATGATAAAATGAGTTAATAATTTCAAGCTTACAAGATTATTTTGAAGACCAAACATGAAGCACACTCTGTGGCTCTCACTAAATCCACTAAAATGCTTTTTTTTATTCTCCATTAAAATGAGTTGGATTCCATATCAAGTTGCATAAACTGGAATGTGCAAGACATCATCATGTGTTATAATTTACCCTCCCAAAACTGTAAAAATACACTATCATCCCCATTTTATAGGTAACGAACAGTTTCAGTATCTCCATAAAATAGATGGATCATGGCTGAATTTACAAAGTAAGCAAGAATTTTTTGTAGGATTTGAACACAATTCAGTTTTGATCCATGCTATTTTCTACTTCTTTCTGCAGAGTTTAAACCTTTTTTTCATAAAATAATTTCTATGAATATTTTAATTTTAGAGATATGGACCTAAGACCAGGATTTTCATATACTCTGCATTGACATTTGATATTTCATGCACTAATTATATCTAAAATTCTATAGAATCTGTAGTTATGTACTGCTACTCTACAAACTCTACAGCATAAATATTCAAAGTTCTTGCGAGTAAGTGGAAGTAATTCATACACAAAACTTCTATGGGAAACTATTATTATATTTCTTAAAAATTTTTTTTGGTTATGGTACTCTCAAAAGACTCTTAATTATGGCCTAAAAAATATATTGAAATGTACACCCATGAAGAAACAGCTACTGCTTTTTTTAGCTTGTGATTCAGCATGTTTTGGTTATTCTTTATGACATAACAAATTTTTGTCATACTCAATACAAATTAACAATGTCAAAAAAGCAGCATTTCAGAAGTCTGGCAAATGTCATAACCACTCTCAAATCACATGCTGCTATTTTATGGTAGTATTTTAAAATGTTTTGCATTAACACCACTCTGAATCATTATACCAAGGATTACATTTTTCCCTAAATAGTAGTATTTTATGCCCTTTCAGTGTGACCTTTTATTTTTGTCTATTTTGAGTTGATCTCTCTTTCTGTCAGATACTGTTAGGTAAAAATATTTTAGTAGCTCATTTTTTATATTTGATCTTTGAAACTGGATTTCTCAGTCTTACTCTGTGTCTTCTGTCTGCACTTAGAGACACACAACTTTTGCCACAATCTTACAAGCACAGAAAATCCACCTTTGTATCACCTTTCGAGTTCATAACTTTTCCCATTGACCAAGCTCTCAGGGATCTGTCTTGTTACTTTTTCATGTTTCCCTTCTCAGAAACCTCTGCTATCACCTTCTTGTTGTAATTATCACAGATGCCTTCGGTGCCATACGTCAGTTTGCTGCTCTGCTTGCCCATGCAGTTTTCCAAGGAGAAAATCCTAGGGTAGCTTAGTTCTAGAAAATCAGTGGGGAAGCATCAGCATACTCACATGCACGCACACACATATAAAATCTTATTTCTTTCTCTTTGTAGCTTAGTTATAATGAGCTCAGAATCTGGAGTAAGCTTCCTGGGTTCAAATCCCAGCTCCTTTAATAAATAATTGTATTACATTCCACAAATTGCTTAACCTCTGTGTGTTTCAATCTTCTTACCAATAAAATAGGGGCAGTTAATGCACTTACCTGTGAATGTTGTTACACTTAGAAGAGGGCCTGCATGAAGTATTTATCATGTAAATGTTAGCTATGACTACTGCTACAGCTGATGCCGATACCATTACTATTGCAATGACTATTACTGCTTTAGTATAAAAATAAGGATTCATTTGGGCAAAAGCATACCGGAAGCAAAATGTTGATTTCGGTGACTCAATTTCATGTAAACCTCCTACACTGACCCAAGATTTAGAATAAAACTACTAATGTTATTTCCTTCCTCCTTATCATAAAGTCTTCTCTCAGAGAAAACAAAGGAAACAAAAATGTGTTTGACAACAACTATAAATAATATCTACATTAAAAGCTTCCTTAGGCCGGGCGAGGTGGCTCATGCCTGTAATCCTAGCACTCTGGGAGGCCGAGGCGGGTGGATCGCTCAAGGTCAGGAGTTCGAGACCAGCCTGAGCAAGAGCAAGACCCCGTCTCTACTGAAAAATAGAAAGAAATTATCTGGCCAACTAAAATATATATAGGAAAAAATTAGCCGGGCGTGGTGGCACATGCCTGTAGTCCCAGCTACTCGGGAGGCTGAGACAGGAGGATCGCTTAAGCCCAGGAGTTTGAGGTTGCTGTGAGCGAGGCTGACGCCACGGCACTCACTCTAGCCTGGGCAACAGAGCGAGACTCTGTCTCAAAAAAAAAAAAAAAAACAAAAAAAACTTCCTTGCCATTTTAATAGGAAGAGGATTGAACCAGGGAAATAGGTTTATTAAATAACTTTAAGAGTCATGAAACTTTACATGCATCCCTTTATTTAATCATCTAACCACCCTGTCAGGAAAGGATTATTGTAACATTTTGTACGTGAAAAAAAGTCAAAGTTTAGAAAAAACAGAATTGTGTTCAAGGTTTGATATAAAATAAGATTTGATGTTGAGTATCAAGCCCAGTTTTTTTCTGGCTCCTGAGATAAAGGGATGAAATCTGAAGTCCAAACCTGAAATTTCTGTTTGATTCACAATCTGTACCTAGCTGAATGGAAAGGTGTTTTGTGCACCTAGTGATTGGGTCTTTACTAAGTACACCTGCAATTTCTGCTTTAAGTTGACAACCGTATGCTTTGAGGGCTTTCAGAAGCTTGAGGAAATAATTAAACAGTAGGTAGGGTGTTATTTGGATACATGGACCACTTTTACTGGACCAGAACAGAGAGAGCTGCCAGTCTTGTCTTACATCCATTGATTCCTCCAGCATATGTAAGACCCTATTGCTCTTTCAGTTTAATATTCGCTGTACATGACATCCTAATTGCTAGAACATTTATACTTTAAAGCCTTAAGTTTTATGACCTCCATTCATCTTGTCTTTCTGTTTCAAAATCATGGATGATATTTACACATTGCAATAAAATTAAAACATGGTCTACCTTGGCTCTGACCTGCTTTTTTGAGCACTGCAGCACCACGTAGAATCCCCCATCCCCCTCATTCACTGCTTTCTCTATGCACTGAGATCTCCTCAGCACTTGGAATTTATTTCCAATCTCAAGGCTTCCAGGCATGTGTTACTCCTTCTACCTATGACACTCAAGCTCATTCTCCTGGTTAATTCATCTTCAGGTGCCTGCTCAGATGTTATTTCCTAGAGATGTTCTCTCTGAATTTCATCTTATAACTTAAGTCCCTCCCTTATTCTTTCTTTTAACTCCCTGCTTTTCTCCTTCACAGCACTTATATGTGTAATAATTTTTATCCTATCTATTAACTCTGTGTGGAAGGGCCCATGTCCTTCTTCTTAACCATCACAATCTTAATATCTAGCAGAGCATGACACACAGAAGGCACCTAATAAATAATTATTACTAAGTGAAAACATGAATAAAAGGAAAGATACCACCTTAACAATTAAATTATGTGTGTTTCAAAATCAAATTGAGATATGTTAAGAAAACAAAAACAAAAAACAAAACTCATTGCCCCACGACCTTAGAAGAGTTCCTTAATATTCTGGAAACTCAAGTTCTTTGACTCTAACATGTGTATGAAAATATCCTCTTCATCTAAATTTTGAAAATTAAATATACTAAAGCTTCTATTCAGTATGTGTTGGTTACCTTCTCTTTCCATTCATGACTTAATACTGATTTTTACATGTGAACTTTATTCACTGGACATTATTCTGCTAAAATCATAATTGCCTTGCAAGAGCAGCTCTTTCGTTTTCTTCTGATTGATCATTGTTTTGATTCATTTCTTTTTTTTCCTCACAAGCTCATAACTAAATGTGTTGTTAATTTCTTGATTTCAGTAAGTTAGAAAATGATTATAATAGTTTTCAATGACCTCTAGAGATGAAAGACATAAAGAGGCTCCTTTGGGTTTTTGTGGTGGTTGTTTCTGTTTAAGCAGCTTATTTTTTTCTGCAGTATGAACTCTGATAAACTATTCAGAGATAGTGTTTGTGGTCTGAGGATGATTTACCACTTGAAAAGCAAATGTAAAGACATAAATGGAAGAGATTAAGGGATTGTAAAATAATGCATATTAGTGTCAAATTTTATTCAGAGGAATATTTTTAGTTGAAGTGACTGTGAGCAGTTGCAAGAGTATGTCTAGCATTCTTCCTACTCTGTTTTTTTGCAACTCTCTGCTTTCCAGTCTCTGTTTCTTAGTCTTTTCCTCTTATTTTATATACAATTATAAAGGTATCTAGTAAAACACGTACAATTTTTCAGAAAGTAATTTTCCCCCAAATCAAAAAATATATCCATGATCTATAAAGAAAGGAAATAAAAGAGAGGTCAGAAAAAATGTGTAAGAAATGAAACTAGGCAATCTCCATAAATCAATCCTCCAATTGTTTGTGATTGTTGCCATTCCAAGGTTTATAAATGGTACATAATTATGTCTTAATTTTTTATAAATGACAAAAATAAAAATAGGTGGTGATGTAGACAGTGTTTTAATGTTAATACTGAGGTAACTATAGGCTCTATTTTCCTTGCTCAAACTGAAATAACTCAAAATATTTGTAACTGTTCTTCACCTGAAATTTATAAATTTGAGAAAAGCATTATCTTTATAAGCACATGTGGGGCATCTCTGTTCCCAACAGCAAAATTTTCACGTTTGTTCTTTCTTTAAATTGTTAAGCACATTGCACAGACTATTTTAATTTTAAATATCTTTAAATATCCCAGTAGAGTAAATCACTATTTGTGAGCGATAGCCTTTCCCTAGCTCACTCCTCCTCACTACAGTTACTGAACATTCATAAATATTTATCTATGTAAAGAATACCTTCTGATCTTAAAAATGGTAGCATCAGTGTTTGGTGGCAAATGACAGGAGAAACTGGATTTCATTGGCTTTTCCAGCGGTACTGCAGCCTTAAAAAATATATCTCACTGATTCTTTGCACATTGGCCTTATCTCAATGAGTCACCTCACTCAGCTAACTTAGTCTTCGTAATTTTCTTTATAAGCAAATTATATATTTCCTGTCCTGTGATGCCAAAAAAAGAATAGAGGTATTCTTTTCTGATGTAGAAATCTGTAGCACAGCAGGTAAGATTGATTGATAAATGATTTATGTGTGAAACTTACATGCATACTTAAAAGTGCCCAATATTAATACCTAATTAAAAAATAATTTTTAAAATATTTCTGAGGAAGTAAATGTATGGTTACTACCGAAGACCAATTTTCTGAGATTATTTCCTAAATTTTTTGAGATTATTTCCTAAAAACTTATATCCTAAATTTTTTTCAAAGAATATCACAGTGACTGTTATAAGGAGTTTTCCCCTAAAAGAAGTAAATCCCTGTGAATCCAGACAACAACAGGGTGAATCCTGTATTAAGGAATTATTACAGTGGAATTTTATTTGCTATCATCAAGGGCCGGCTTAGAGACAGAACAAGAAGCAGAAGGTGAGTTTGATCTTTAGCCAGATCAGACACTGTGTACCATGGAGGCCATCTGGATGCCGGAAGTTAGTTTAAATTCTGGTCAATGCTTTTTTTTAATTGGGAATAAGTCTTTAAATCCTAGAACAAGAGCAAATCTGTCTACAGTCAGGCTTGTTATCGTTGTAAAATATTCTAAGCCTATCATTTAGAAATGCCACTGTCGAGGAAGCTAAGATGCAAAATGACATATTACAGTTCCACCCTAGCAAATCTGAAATCTCCATATTTACTCAGATATGTAGCATATGTTGATTTTTTCTTTTTGTATTTTTTAGGAAAAATTTCACTCTCCACTTAGGAAAATACTGCATTTATTCTGTTTAAACAGCATTTGTTGAAATTTGCAATATCTGATTTCTTTAAAGCAATTCATCTCTTGAAATGTGAATGTTTTCCACAACGCTTGTCATTTACTTATTACTATCATATAAAAGCCATCCAAAACTGTACTGCTCAATAAAGTAGCCACTGACCACCGGTAACTATATAAATTTGCATTTAACTTAGTTGAAATAATATATATTAAAATTTCAGTTTCTTAGTCATATTAGCCATATTTTCTAGTCCTCATTAGTCACAAATAGATATGAACTATTGCCATCGTCAGAGAGAGTCCTGTAGGAGAACACTATTTTAGACTAGGTGCTGGTAAACTACGGCCCATTGGTCAAATCAGGCCCACTGATTATTGTGAATAAAGAATGATTGCAACACAGCTATGCCCTTTTGTTTAAGTGCTATCTATGACTTCTTTACAGAGGCAGGATGGAGACTGAGTTCTTGAAGCAGGTAATTGTATGTCCCACAAAACCTGAATATTATATTTATTAACTGGCCCTTTGCAAAACACATCTCTTGGCCCTTGATCTAGACCATTGTCTAAAGTGCATTTTTAAGAGTTGCTGAAGTGAGTAGCTATTGACCTTTGTTTCCCATTCTTTTAATTTTTATGTAATTTATGCTTTGAGCAAATTTGTTTCAAGGTCCCTATCTTCTCCTCTCTTGAGCTCTCCTTGCAGTGCGATAGCCTTAAGTGCCTTTTCAGATCCAGGTAAGAAAATGATTGCAATGAATGAGTACTTTTGTTGTTTATGTCAAATTGAGGTCATAAATTCTTCAGGTATAGGGAATGGTGAGTACTGCAGTGGCTGGCTCTGGCATTACAACTACAAAATGTATCATAAATCAGTTTGGAGTTGGGAATAGTTACAGGCTCTTTATTCATGTCTGTTTTATAATACGTAACAAATGCAGTTCACGATGTTCCTCAGTAATTTGAAGTTCATTTTGTATTTACAGACTCGATTGCACTTTATATGCAAATGATTCATTATACTTTAGAAAAGCAGTATGTTAATTTGATTAATTTCTTACCTTATTTAAATCTTATGGAATGTCACCTGCCATTCAATCTACACACCAGTTATAACAAAACAACAAACATTGCAAAGAACTGAAGCATTAAATTTCTCCTAATCAGAAAACAGATATGACAAGATTCACTTTATCCTCATATGAATACTGAATATGTTGGAGATTTGGAACTCTCTGCATCAACTCCTACATGGGTCCTAAATAACAAACTCTTTATAATAAAATTGCCCATCTAAAATAAACTCTGGTAATATTGATTTCATTTTCTATGGGGTTTGCAGTAGTTTGTGAGTTAGGCAATTTCTGTTTGCAAGGCTGAGGTACACTATAAATAAAACATTTCTTTGCAAGTATCTTTTGTGGCAACTCCTTGTACCTAACATGATGCCATCCCCTTTGAAGGAGTTTGTTTCCTCTTGTCATTGCCTCTGGTCATGGGGAATGATAAGAATAATTATGTTGTCTACCCCTGTGATACTTGGTGCTGTGTGTCTCCCTGGTAGGATGCCATATTTCTTCTTTTCAAAGCAGCTTCCGTTCCTTCTGTCCACTGACTCTCAGGGTTAGGGAGAGGGGAAATGTACAGCATTACACTGCAGGCGAGAATTTATTCCTGGAAGCCCTGAAGGGAAAAAAGCAAGGTTAGGTGAAAAAAAAATAAAAAAAAATCCTCAAGAAGAGTATCCCTGTAGGATCAGGTGGTTATCACACATTTACGCTGAATATAGAAAGAATAATATTTTAGGGCTGTGAACTTGTGTCCTCATGTGGTCTCTGTGATGTAACAGGATGGTTTATTAAAGAGAAGAGAACTTGGGGACCCTTGTTTGTCCCAGCAACATCTTGGAAACTTGTAGCACATGAGAAAGAAAATAGTGGTAGGAGAGGCTCAGACCAGCAAGAGGGTATTCAGAGAAAAAGAAAGATATAAAAAGAAAGCAAAGACATTTTGTGTTTAAGAGAGCAACTGATAGAAGCGAAACCCTAATTTGAAGAAATATGATAAGAATGTGAGACAAGTTGAAGAGAAGATTGGTAAAATAAAGGATAATTCCAATTGTGAGAAAGAATAACACATATCAGAGATTCATTAGGAAAGGGAAATTCAAAAAGAACTCTGAATAGACCAATAAAAAAAGAAAGTATAATAAATCAAGGTTAATTGGCTTGATAATGTCTTACAGTTAAATATTCGTTTCATTTTGAAATTGATATTTATGTTAAAGATTAGCCTTTTTTTCATTTTTTGGTACTTTCAACTGTTGTATTGTCTTCTTTTCTCTTTTTATTTTTAAATAAAGAGTGATATTTTTTCTTTCCAGGTTTTGAAAAGAATGCTTCTTATTAAATATTTCTCATAGATTACATCCATTTTTATATAAGAAACTCATTGTGAGGTTATTCTGACTTGCATTTTCTTTTCATTGGATTTTTTTTTTTAATGAGGAACCTTTGTAGCTTTTTCACTGTGAAACTCTGTAGTGACCTTGAGCAAACCAGGAGTGTGTTAGGAAGGCATCTGGTAAATAAGAGATTTGTTGTTTGCACATGAAAGTAGAGAAAGATTTAGTAAATAAGAGAGATATGTATAGCCAGATTAGTAGAATATTATTAATGGTTTTAGACTATGGTATATATTTTAATTGATGTTTATAAATAGCTTTGCTCCCTGTGGTTTTGTAATATAACATTTACCAAACTTCTTTTTTGATGGAATTTACATATGGCACATCAGGATGATTAAAAGCCAGCAGTCTTTTCACAGCATGGCAAAAAAATAGGATTTGATTTATCTTCATGCCTCGCCTACCACTTGCTGTGACTGTACTTTTGCAATTTTAATATTCTCATTTCTCACAAGGAGTTTGTTATGCAAAATATTATGTAAATAACTTTTTACATTTCTAAGAAGTGATTCTTAAATCTTTATTTAATAAAATAATTGTGTAATGCGAGAAAATGTATGATTAGTTCTCAGAATTTATAATGTTTTCTCAAGAGATAATATGTGTTTTAGGTTAAGCAGAATTATATCTCTTTTAATACATTAGAATGTTGACATCACTAATACCATGACTTTTTAAACAATTTTTTTAAAAATGTCAAAGTATTCAGTGTATGTAGAATTATCTACCTTGGCAAATATTAATGCTAAAACATTTTTTAAAATTAGGAGATTAGCAGAAATGAATTTGTTATTTTGGCAGCAAATGCAATTCTGAATTCTATGTTAAATTGATGCAATGTATAGAATAGAATATGTTAAAATATTATATGGCTATAAAGGCTGATTGGTGAAAGCAATGAAGTAAAATAGAGTACAAATTTGCTTAATAATTTTATCCCTGATCCCATATAAAACAGTACTGGTTACTGTGAAATAAGAACTAATTATGTATCAGAAATTTAGCAGCATCATATTACTTCAGCTTTATCATAACCTTGATTTGTAAGTAACACTGATATTTTACAATTGGGATAAATTTAGACTTAGGTGGCGTGATTAACATGCCAGTAATCACAGGTAGCAAATGGCAATGTCAAGATTTGAGCCCAGATATATCTATAGCAAATCTTGATTCAAACCAGAGTCTATAGTGGTTTATATAAACATTGTATTGTCCTCACCTTTATTAATGAAAACCAAGATATGCAAAATTTGTGTTAATATTCCTATTTTTAATGCCCCCTCTAATAGATCTTCCTTGGGTGTGGTGTTCTGAGATGAGCATTTAACATATTGAAGAGAAGGTATAGGAAATGATTCCTTCAAATGCCATGAGACACCATTCTGACAAGAACTCAGACCCACATAGTCCCTTGAATAGTGCCATGTTTCATTTTTGGTGTCTAACCCACTTTTATGACCACGATTCCTCTTTTTTGATCCCCTCAGTTTGCCAACAACTCCATGAATCGAGAGTCTCATTAGATCCATGATATAGGTAGAGACGCTAAGGCTCCTTGGAGAAGGGTACATGGTTGTGAAGTGACTGTGCTGAGAGACAGGTTCAGGTCTTGAAAGTAGCTCTTCCCTTTCTGTTTCAGCACAGCTACTTTCATGAATGAAAGAAGAAAGCCTGTTTTGTCTGTATTTGTTTTAATGCTTTAAAAAGTTACTGAGAAGTTTGAGATGCTGGGAAGGATTTCAAAGTTAAAAGCCATAGGTGGAGGTCAGAGTCAGATGACAGAAACTCTATTGTATGAATTTTTTGTCAAAAAAACTATTGTCAGGGAGTTGTTGATGAAATTTCTAGTTGGCTTATAATAAAATCATAGTGTTAAAATCATTCCACATTCACGGCTTCTGTGGAAGATCTGATTCTGTTGGATGTTCTTGGGTTTCTGCCATTTCAGTCTGATGTGGGAAGTGAGAGAGGTGATGGCTGGGATACAGGAATGAGTGCCTAATCAGCTACGCTGACCTTTAAGGACTATAATGTCGTGAGTTGAATACATTATATTGCAGAGCTATATATAACATTGTGTGGGGGAGGCAGAAGAATTTGAAATGTATGCTTTTTAAGACTGAATATATTTGTGAGAGGAAAAGCTTCCTAATACGATACTCAGATTATGAGTTGTTTTGCCTTCTCTTACATAAAGAAGTATGAATTTAATATCTCTATGATGGAAGCACAAACATAATGTCCTTGGTTTAAACGACACTTAAAGGGTTTTTATAATGACAATTGTTTAGATCTACATTTAAAAAAAAAGCTATATGGGATTCTTTCAATGCTTACCTTGTGGTTTCACAGCTTTGCTAAATATGTTGACACATAAGAATGCAATAGATCAATGTAACTAAGACCAATCGTATGAACACATAGATCAAGATATCTTAAAAGTTCAAAGTGCCCTAATTTTATCAGTAAAACAGAATATTTTAAGATGATACTAAATTTAAAAAAATGGCTTCCTATTTTTAATTATTTCTATTAAATATTTGCAGAACATGGAAAGCACTTGAAGTTTTCAGAATCTTCTTGAGTCTCCTTTTAACTTCCCCAATGCTCATAAGACCCCATGTGCAGGAATTCCTTTGCTAACCTATCCCTCACTTCCCCACTCATTGCCTTACTGATATTATATATGCTCCAGCTCTGTCATTCCCTATCCCCTCTCATTTTAATATATTTGTCTTTAGATGTATCTGTTAGAGTGCGGACAGGTAATTTAATCAAATCTTTATAAATAGTCCATGTTCATGTCAATGACTGATACATTTTTATCATAATATTGCTCCATTCATTAGTTTTTCCCCCCTGGAGTAGATCTGAAATAGATTAGATAAGAGAGGAAATCAATTAAACATGACCCATGTTTTTGGCTTGAGCAACAGAGTAAATGCAAGTCCCATTTGCTAAAATAGAGAAAAATGGACAAAGTGAAGCTGAATAAATGGGCATTGGCAAAATTGGATAAAAATCAAGATTTCAACTTTTGAAATACTGAGTTTGAATTGCCTCTGTGACTGCAATGTAGAAATAGAAATGTCATGTAGAAAGTTCAATATATAAGTCTACAGTTAGAAAAGAAATATGATTAAAGATAATGTCTGATTTGTGGAATAGATATGATTATTTCAGGAGAGAATAAAAGACCAGGGCCTGGGAGAACATCCTCAGGATTTTCATTTTGGTAAATCTATCCTCCTATTAAGTGTGGTTTTAATGGAGTTCTTACTTTCAAATTGCTTATTATCATATTATTTATGTCATTATGAAAGTCAAATGAAATCTCATAGAATTATATTCATTTTGATCAAAATCTATAGGATAAAGATGGCTGTAACCATACTAAGGTACAACCTGTAGTAAATAAGGTATCTCCAAGTCTCTTTTAATTACCAAGGACAAACACACCAGAGCCTTTTAACAGTATTCTACTTGCCAAGTACTTCCGATTTTTGCAAGTTCTGGGCAGGCTTTTGTTGAACTCAAGAATCAGTAGAGAATCCTGTAATATCTCATTTACATCTCTAAGAACAGATTCTTGTCATGTTAGATTTGAAACTACTTAAAGCATATTGACTATAAAATAAGTTAAAGATGACAAATATGCTCACCCTTGCTGCCACCCTCAACTTTCATGTCAGTGGAAGTGTGATCAACATTTACAGCATAGTATTTTTTCCATCCATGCCTGGTTTCAGAGTCCTACTCTATACTGTGTCCATCACACAGAGAAGGCTATTCCAAACTCTTAAATGAAAAATTATTCCCATTCATCATTCTGGCTATGATTTTTATTATAATAATTATCAAAATTTGTCAAATGTCTAATTTATATAAAGCTTTTATTGTGGTAGATACTTTATTAGTCTACTAGGACTGCCATTACAACATACCATATTCTGCTGTTCTGTTCAAACAACAGACATTTATCTTTCACAGTTCTGGAGGCTGGAAGTACAAGATCAAGGTGTTAGCAGGTTTGGTTTCTGCTGAGGCCTCTCTTCTAGTCTTTCAGGTTCTTCTCACTGTGTCCTCACATTGAACTTCCTCTCTGTGTATCAGTCCTGGTCTCTCTTCTGCTTCTTATAAAGACACCAGTTTTTTGGATCAGGGCCCTACCCTTATGACTTTCCTTAACCTTGATTACCTCTGTCTTTGAATACAGTCACCTTGGGAGTTAAAGTTTCAACATATGAATTTGGGGGGAAGGGAGACAAATTTCAGTCAACAATATGATAAAATTATTAATAAAATATAATATTTCCCTCAACTGTCAGATAATTTGGCAGAATTATATGTACTTGTATCTTTATCAAAATTCTATGTGTATATGAATTTATATATGTATCATATTTAAACACAGATCATGTATATATGTATACATCACACATAGATCATATATGTGAACACACACATGCATAGACACATGAATACAGCATTTATGTGTATACACACATATATTTACTAATATATTCACAAAAATTATAGAAGGTAGAATATGGTACTTTTTTATGATAACTATATAGTATTACCAGAATTTACACAATTAATAGGTAGAGAAATGAGAGTAGGTACCAGAGGAACATTTTGAAAGGCAAAATAAGGGGACTATGTATAAAAACTGAATAGACATGGTACTGCACGATAGTAGAGGCCAGCCTCCAGAGGCAGACTGAATAGGTTCAAACCTTGGCTACCCTCACTCTATAACCTAGAGAAAGTTAATTCTTCCTCTACACAATTAGAATTAAAAAATAAATAGCAGCAGCAACAACAACAACGAACAAATCTTGAATTGTTGAGGGAATTAAAGTACATATGTATGTAAGGTGTTATGTCATAGGCTGACACATAATAAGAGGCCCCCAAATATCCTTTATGATTACCTACAGGTTTGAGTAGAAATAAAAAGTGGGCAGAAAAGTACAAGGACAACATGAGTATACACTATTTTCTTAATAATTAAAACAATCAGGCCGGGCGCGGTGGCTCACACCTGTAATCCTAGCACTATGGGAGGCCAAGGGGGGTGGATCGCTGGAGCTCAGGAGTTCGAGACCAGCCTGAGCAAGAGCAAGACCCCGTCTCTACTAAAAATAGAAAGAAATTATCTGGCCAACTAAAAAAATATATATATAGAAAAAATTAGCCGGGCATGGTGGCACATGCCTGTAGTCCCAGCTACTCGGGAGGCTGAGGCAGTAGGATCGCTTAAGCCCAGAAGTGTGAGGTTGCTGTGAGCTAGGCTGATGCCATGGCACTCTAGCCCGGGCAACAGAGTGAGACTCTGTCTCAAAAAAAATAAATAAATAAATAAATAAAAATAAATAAATCAACTTCTCCAAATCTTCTCCCATGAAAGTGTAGTAATTGCTCTTTACTGAGGTATAATCTATCACCTCCCAGAGTGACTAATTACTTGCTCCTTCCAATGGGTTGATTGTATTATGGCAGCCTGTATTTCACTACTCTCAGAAAGCCTTACGATGCCCTGTGCCATGTCTTCCAGGTTTTAGAGCTGTCTCTCACCCATTGAGCCACAAATAGTAAACCTTGCCCTCAACTGTACACATAGCAGATCATCAAGGTCAACTCTCTCCATCCCCTAAAGCAGCACAAGGAGAACAGAGACATCTTACTGCCAGAATATCTGATTCCTACCCTGAGAAGTTGGTCTCATTCCCCTAAAAGAAGTTTACCTTAACATTGATATAATTTATTGAAAAAAACCTTTATTATGTTCCAGACGTTGTCATAGATACTAGAAGAGCTCTTTCAGAATAAAATTAATTCTTTAGAACATTACTCTTTCATTAGCCTTTCAGCTTTTCATATCATAGTGTAATTTGTACATTATATTTATCAATATTTTTATGAATTTTCAATATTTATGTAGGCACACCACTGTTAAAATCAGAGTCATAAGAATGGTCGTATGACAGAATAAAAATCTCATTCTAAATAATATTTTGAATAGCCTATGCCCTAGCTCTCTTGTTAAACTTATATTTAAATATGTTGACATAGCTATTAGAAGAATTAGCTGCACGTTCTCCAGCTAATGCAAAGAGAAAGAAAAATATTCTTCCTATTGCTGATATGACTATTATTTCTAATAAGGAATAGTCTTGAAAGCATTTGAACCTGTTAGCTAATCATTATAATGGGATAAAAAGTTTAGAATCAAATTATTAAACCTAATATCAAGAGTGGCAAATATTCTACATTTAAGACAGTAATACTTTATGACTTTGTCTGTTGATTTAGATTATTCAACTATTTAAGAGTACACTGCATAACTAACTCATGCTGGAGGACCAATCAGGACAGAGTTCTCAAAATCAGATGGTCTATAGTAATCAAACTATCATTTTTACCATAAGATGTTCTAATTATGTCACATGGCAGAAAAGCTAGAGAACTCAGGAACTTATACACATTTTTCTACATAAACTGTATTAGTTCTTCAGAAAATTCATTCTTCTCAAAGGCAGTAAATGTCCTGGTTCTCCACTTAGACAAAAATAGGGCAGATTCCAAAATGTATATAACAACAGGTATGCCGCCTCCTACACTAAGAACTCTGTCTTAGTTCATTTTGTGCTGCCATAACAAAATATTACAGACTGAATGAGTTATAATAAATGGAAATTTATTGGCTTACAGTTCTGGAAGCTAGAAAGCCAAGATCCAGATGCCAGTATCCAGTGAGGGCCTTCTTGTGACAACATATGGTGGAAGGTGGAAGGGCAAGAGTGAACTCACACCTATGGCCGCTGTATACAATGGCATTTATGTATTCATGAGGGCAGAGCCATCATGACTTAGACATATCCCATTAGGTCTTGCCTCCCAACAGTGTCACACTGAGAAATAAATTTCCAACGCATATGTTCTGGAAGATATATTCAAACCATAGCAATCTTCTTTGGCCAAATGCATAGACTATCAAAACATACATACGCTCAAACTTTATTGAATCCCAATGTGCTGATAACACCTACTCCTCTGCTCTAAATTAATCCTCTTCTTTTTAATTATTATAACTGTTTATTTTTCAAATTAGAATCAACTTTAACATTTGTGGATGTAAAAAGAGAATAATTGAAATATAAAAACAATTAAAATTATAACACAATGTATAAGAAAAAATAATGTTGAGTGAGACAGGAAAGAAATTGCATACTTGTTTTGAGACTGGCTGTGTTCTGGTTAAATGCACAGGAGAGACCAATTCAGAGTGGGGCCAATGTGCAAACGCAAAGTGCAGGAAGGTACTGAGGGAGGCCCATTGAGCCAGTTTAAATAAACTCATGAATTCATAATTATGAGGCAAAACAAAAAGGAAAACATTGCTAGTTTAGAGGACTATGTAAGAAAACATACAGAAGCCCAAGCAAGAGATGAAAGAGAGATGCAACAAAACGAGCCATTTGATACGATAACTTCATTATCAGAGTGGAATTCCTAGACTGGACATAACAGACAAAGGACCACTTTTATGGGCTTGTATATCTCATGCCTAAAGCCAAATTTGTTATTGATATGCTATATGCATCAAAAAAAGAGAAAAAGAAGGAGACAAAGGAAGGAAGGAAGGAAGGGGGGGGAGAACAGGTCTTGAGCTAGTGCTTTGTGATCAATTATGTTTATACACTCTTAAATCTACATTTTTTTTTCTTTTAAACTATGGAATTTAATTTTTATCTTCAAACTATATATTTATAAAACTATATATATATTTTTTTTCATTTTTTAAGTCATCCACCTCCCACCCAGGCCTGCTCCTTGTCCAAGCCTCTGTATTGTGACCTCTCCTTGCATTTTATGTTCCTGTAACTCTCAGCAGCTTCATGAGATACAATGTGTCTTTACCTCCAGAAGTCCCAACTGAAGAAAACATGGGAATGTGCTCTTGGGTGTACTAGTAAAGGACAATACTTTTTATGAAGTTTCACTTAGTCATGCCAATAATAAACACCACATTTTTGGTTTCCTGAAACTATGACTACAGGAGACATTAAATGAAACATGACTATAGTAATTAAACATATGACTACAGGAAAATTAAACAAATGCTTCTTGAGTACCTACCATGTGTAGGTGTAAAAAATGATTATAATGACCATTTATCAGGTATTTACTATGTCCTAGGCACAGTGTTAATTGTATTTCATACATAATCTTTTTCAATTTTTACAACACTAGGAGAATCTGTACGATTTCAAAGTACATGCTATTAACTTGTAAACTCTATACCTCTTCCTTCAAACTTACTTGTAACATGAAGGTCAATGTATCTGTCCAATTCATTGTCTGGGAGTTCAATCCCATATTACTTAGATGCTGTACAACTTGTAAGGTCTTTGTTTGTTTGTTTGTTTGTGTTTTAGGCACCCAATATCATCAGAATAGTCTTGGGTAGACTCATCTCTACTGCATATCCCAAACATAGGAAAATTGTGGCTTAGGATCAATATTATAAGATCTGTTGCTTTCCAAGGTATACTTTCTTTCTCCTCCACTATCTTAAAAAAAAAAAAAAAAAAAAAAGCTGAAAGCTGACTTTTTATATGTCATGTTGGATGAATAAGAGCCATATTATTATATTTCAGTTTACCAGACATCTAACTCTTGGGATGAGAATGCATATATAAGAACGCCTACTAATTTCCAACTAATTTCTTTTCCATCCAGTTTCCCAGTGCAAGAACACATGGGAAATCCACACTTCTTAGGCAAAGTATTTATTTTCTTTTAATTAAATAGCACATACTATAGACTGTAGTAACATGATTACCTAAAATATACCTGACCATGGCAGCTCATCATACAGGAATAGCTCTTATGAACATCCTAAATTGTACTGTTCCATTGCCTTTATGCTCAAGTCCCTGGTGTATAGATTTTTACATAACTAAGAAGGTGATCTGATAAGGGTGTTCTTCAAAGTTCTAGCCTCATGCTGAGCAACTCTTGGGTAGGCCTGTTGTTTGTCAATCTTGACACCTCTTTCATTTTTTAAGGCAATTAATCACCTGCAGAGATACTAAGGTTTGCCTGGGATTTTTACATTTCCAGTTGCTTCTTTGATAGCATCATCCAGATTTTATTAAATGAGAATTCAAATAAACAATTAAAACAGCTAATCATGCCATCTCCCTCTCTTCCCCCTTGATAGCAGATGCAGGAGGCTTTTCTGCCTTCCCTCTTCTTTACTACCACCCCCTTGTTCTTTTGTGTGCAAAGCTGATCAGAAGTAAAATATCCTAAATATAGATAACATAGCATTTGTTAACATTAGAATGTGTTTACAGGAATTAAAAATCACACTGCTAACATTAAATTATACACAGAGAATATTAATTGGATAAAAAGACCAAAAAAAGGTAGAAGAGGTGGAAAACTGACTCACAGACATCAGTATACTAAGCTGAGGACTGCTTTGATCAGGACATTTCACTGATAATGTCTGACTTCTTTATAGGGGAGTATGGATCTTACATTCACCTGTTAAAAAGTGAGTCAAAAGAGGCCAAAGAAGGTAGATGGTGTATTAAATAACTCAAGGAGTAGTAAATGGGAAAAAACAATATTTTGAGACTTATGAGCCAAGAATCTAGACATATTTAGAAGACAGAAATCTGTCAAACACCATCTTTTTCTATACAATGTTTTATATTCGATATATTGTCTATATAAAGTATTTGTTCTTTTTTATTTTGTAAGCCTTGGGTGGTTAAAATTTTAAAAAAAATCATTTTTCTTATCACTTTTTAATGTCTAGAAGTTCAAGCACCAAAATGTATTTTGTGGAATATATACTATTTTGATGAACATATATGCATCACAATTATTTAAATGAGATGAATTAAGTATTTCTTATATTGAGGTAAAATTTCATTTAAAAGCTGCGCTTTTTCAAGCTGGTGATAGCAGATCTGTAATATAATATTCAACAAATGGCTAGTTCTTTGTAAATATTTGTTCAGTGCTAAGCACTTGAAAATTTTGGCATGGTGATTTCACAAAATTCAAGCTGCTATTTATGATTGTTTGAATTATACAGTGCAATGGATGGCAGCAATTAACCAAGAAAATATGAAGCGAATTATTCAAATAATTAAATCAGAGGATAAGCTGTAATTACATATCGAAAATCCACTTGCAACATTTAATAATTCATCGAGACTTGCTTTATTTTTTTTTCATAGAGAGAGGTTTGATCGTGGGAAGAAAGCTGACCTAGCTTTTTTCTAACTAACCCACTTGGTATTTGATTCTATCAGATTTTTTGGCTTTCAAATAGGAAGAGAATTTGTGATTGCTTATGTCCTTTTCAGCTCAAAAAGTGTTATGAGTCTTTGTATTGAAGCTCCATTTTGTTCACAATGCGATGTGTTATTTGGAGTTAAGAAAGGGATCATTGTTGCCCATTAAGATTAAGACAATCAGTTTTTGGATAAACATTAAGTACTTTGGCAAAGAATTTTAGCATGGAGACCACAAGTCATCTCCACATTCATAGAGTGGCATTTAGAACATTTTGGCCAAGGTAGGTAAGCTAAGAGATTCCCAAGACCATTCAGTGGAAGAGCCCAGGATAGTTGAAACTATATGAACAATAGCTGCACGATATAGAAATTAACAGAAAATGAGGCTTATGCTTTGTTTATGAACCTGATTTCAGCTATCAGTCCTGAGTTGTAAACCAGCCTCTGCCACTTACTAGTTGTGTTAGTTAGGGCTGGTTATTTAACTTCTCAAGAGTTAGTTTTTCTATGAAATGGGAATAGTTCCTACTTCATAAAGTGCCAGAATGACTAATAAAATAAGTCCCTTTTCAGTGGACTTAAAATGCTCATCAGACAACACATGCTCGATAGCTGAATTCATTATTTCCGTGGAATGTATTGGCTGTGAAAGAAAAATAGGATAAGAGATGGGGAACACGTGACATGGATAAATTAATTTACATCCTCTCCCATCATATCCCCTAAACACCTGCTTTGCCAAGAAGACAATCCCTGGAGTTTCTAGATTGTTTCCCCCAGTGAATTGGCTCATTTCCATTTGTTTGCATTTTGTGCTTTCACAAATATTCAAGAGTAAACCCTTAGAGTGTGGTAGGTGTGAGCTTGCTTGAGCTTTATGAATCCTTTTTAAGTTAGACCAAACAGCTTATCTTTGTTCCACAGAATAGCATACAGTATATAGAGTGTCGACTCTTACAGAGAAAGCCTCTAATTCTGCTTGGGAAGATTAAGACACTGCTGAAAAATGAACCCTTTGTCTAACCACAGACCAGGGATTCCACAGGGCTAGAAAACTACTTCTTCCTGCTGCCTTTGCTGTCGCTCTGAGGCCTGCCCGAAGGGCACTGCCACTCACTTACTGTCCGGCACCTCTCTGGTCTCAGGAGTGGCGCTGCAACACGACTGATAATTTTCTACTACTGAGAAGGGAAGTGGACTGTCCCACAGCACCATTCTCTTTGTCTTGTGGGAAAACCTGCCAGGAGAGGCCCCTATTATTTATCTACGGCCAATAGAGAGTGAGTGCAAAGGGTTGCAGAATGCATTTGAGACCGTTTCTATAGTTGTTGTTGTTTTTTTTTTTTTTTTTCCTTGAGATTTCAAAAGGATAATAATAAAGATTTCTAAGATTTTGGAGGGGACTTAAATCTAAGGCAACAACTATCCCTGCTCCCTTGGAACACTGTAGACAGTGTGTTGTGTGAGACTGCAGGCCTCAGAACTTCTCTCTGGCACTATTAAAATAAACATGTACCGCCTTGTTAAATCGCAAGTGATTTAGATTTCAAGTTGCTGACAGCTTGCTTGGAACTCTTATTTAATCCTCACATTTATCCGAAAGCTCTACTTATTTCACCCTCTTTCATTGGGTTTGAGTGATTTCATGTTATGACCTCAGAGATAACATGTCATAGTCTAAGATGTTTAGCTAATATGAAACTGTTCTAGCCTGTGGCTTTGCCTAAGGATAAATGTGTGCCACCCTGGCCAACATGAAGGAGAAATTTGCAGTAGTAAGAACTCGACAGTCTAATTAATTATTTAGAGGTTTCAAGGGGAAAAAGAAGTCTAGAGTCCCAGAGTTCCCATTTGCAATGCATTAAACAATCGGAATAATAATAAGAAAAAGCAGAGAGAGACTCTCCTGGCTGTCTGGAATGTGTGGGATGTAATTTGAGGGCCAAAATTAGAAATAACCTAGGATCTTAAAGACAATTTTGAAGCTGAAGGTTACAGGAAGGCAAATCCTTCTAGAATTGTAATACTGTTTCTTTCCTCCTTTTGTCTTTATTTTTGTATCTTGAAATGTCTGCAGAGCTTTACTTCCTTGCTTCCTAAATTGCCTTCATATATTAGAAATCTTTGGCTGAACATATAATTAAAGAGTCCAAATGTGAACACCGAGGAGAAAGGTGTCTAATAAAGGAAGTGGCAAATGTGAATTTATTAAAAGTAGGTCATGTCATACATTGTAATAGCCTTCTTTGGCATATCTCCTAACTCAGGAGATAAAAGTAATGAAAGGATACCGTATGCTTAGGTTTGAGAAAGACATTTATTATAGTGCTACATAATGAATGCCTATAGATTAATTGGATAAATACCTATAAGAAAACCTGGTCATATTAAGTCGCGTAAGCATAATCAATAAATGTAAGACCTTCAAGTGGAGAGCTGCAGGAAGAGTCTCAAGGGGTCAGAATCAGCACATGTTATGTATTTTGCTAGTAACATGCTCACATCTGTGGAATACATTTTCTGATACCAGAATCAAATTAGCCAGGAAACACACAGAAGGGCAGAGCAACCTGCAGAGTTAACAGTAGTGGGATGAAAGTCATAATGAATATAAACTAACACAAAGATAAAGAACACATGAAAGGCAAATGTAACAGGAGAACGCTATCTAAAAACACTAAATTGGAAACAAATGCATGCTACACCCAGGTGTTGGTAGTTAATTTTGAACTGTTCTTATACTTAAAAACAATTGCATACATAAGAGGAATAACAAGAGGAATAACAATTACCTATCCATAATCGCCTAACAGAGTTTGCCATACACTTTAGAGTAAGTGAATGATCAGTAGATGAACATTAAGGTATGAGAACAAGAGCTTGGTGAAAGAGAAAACAGAAATGGCTAATAAACACTTTAATGTTCATACTCTGTACTTATTGAAGATATGTCTTTATGAAATGAGTCAAAATGACAATTATAATAGCAAATGAATGCATCATTTACTGTATGCCAGGTATTGTACTTTAAGTGACATAATATAACATTTCATGACCACGACAGTCTTAGTAGGCAAATATTATCATAGCCTTTTACTGATGAGGTTGGGAGTAGTAGTCCAAGGTCACATGCTTGTTATGGTACAACTGGGATTTCAACCCAAGCAGTCTGCCTCAACATTTGTGCTCTGATTTACTACTTTGTACTAAACTATCCAATATTTCTGAGGTTGAAAGGATGTAGGCTGCATCATACATTTTAGATTCACAGGCATGAGTTGGTTCTGATCCAGTAAAGCAAAACTTGCTTAAACTGATATGGGAGAGAGATTCACAAGTTTCTATCCACTGTCCATTGATGGAGATCACTGGTTCTCAATGTTTGGTCCCCACAGCAGCACAGCTGTACCTGGATTGCTGCAAGTGCAGATTCTCAGGCCCCAACCCAGATCTGATTGAGTCAGAAATTTGTTGGTGGGGTCCTCGCAATCTGTGATTTAACAATTTCTCTGGGTGATTCTGGTACACTCTCAAGTGTGGGAATCACTGATGTAGATAGGGCACAAGCTCTTTCCAGGTAAATTAGATCATCACTAATCAAACTTATTCTTTATATTTTCTAAATTTATATGTGGGATTTTAAATGCAGCTAATTGTTTTGGTGCATCCACAAACCCTTTTCCTGCCAAAAAAGTTTCTATTACTCTGAAACAAAAGACAAAGTCTCTTAACCCGATCTAAATGCATTGCTTTCTCACTCTCCTACCTGTCTCTCCAGGCTCATCCTAAACTAGACTTACCTTTGCATACTTTATCCAGCCACACAGTCCATTCAATTCCCTGTGGCTGTATCATTTCACTCCGCAGGTCTTTTGTACATGCCTTTCCTAAAGTTGATGATAATTTTTTTGACCTTCTCTACTAAACTCCAATTCAGGCTTACATTTGAATTTAGTTATCATTGCCTTACAAATCCGTCACCCATCTCCATGATTAGCAAATCCTTATTATTCAATCTTATAGCTACAAGTATCTCTTCTCTGAACCCTGTATTACAGTTGCACTATTATAATTACAGGTAGGATTAATATCTGCCCCCTCTCTAACTTGACTATGATCTTCATTTGTTCAGGCACTGTAAGAGAGTGGCCTTCGATCCTATGGTGACTCACTGAATGAATCCATGCATGCATTTCTTCCATTTTATTTATTGAAAGTTCCAAGCATGGCATGATTTCTCATGAATTAGAAGGTTGATATCTTTGTCTTTTCAGGAATCAGTTAAATAATTGTCTATTTAAAGAATGTTTTCCTATATTTCATAATATATATTATATGTAAATATAATTGTCTACCTAAAGAATGTTGGCCTTTCATTAAAAACATGTATATATTATATATAATTGAAAGTATCACCCACAGTGGTGTGCAGCTTTCTTAATGTCAGTACCAACACAATGCAGTGATTTCTGGAGTACTTTGTTGAAAATCTAATGTACACTCTGTACTCTGTCTTCTAAAAAATTTTCTACTTAGCATATAATTTCATAGAAATCAAATATTCTAGATAATTGTATCCTAGGAAAATCCCATTTTCTCCTATTTTGAATTATGTTTTACTTGTAGTTATTTAGGCAAAGGTGATGATAATTCCTAAATTAATTAAATTAAAATGTTTTATTGATTATATACATGAAATTTGTTTTACACACTAAAGTTTTCATATTTGTATTATCCTTCTTAAATTTTAAAGACAGATACAATGTAATTACCATTCTAACATTTCATCATGCATTTCATTTTTTATCCTAACAGATAAGCAGTGGGGCAAGCTGTGAAAACAGGGTGTGGCTAAATCAATATCATTTATGGAATTCCAAAACTTTAGAGTTACAAAAGACTTTAGACATCAACTATCCAAACATTTTATTTAAGGGTGATGGAACTGAAGCCTAAAATGTGATAATTGACTCATTAAAGATCAAACAATTAGGAAGCTGAACTAAAATTAGAGCTCAGGTCTACGACATTTGACTCTGACATTTAAAAATAAATTGGAGACAGGTGTACTTTATCAAATACCAGAATTCATAAAACTTACAACAATTAAATCACTCTGAAAACCTTTAAAAAAAAAACTTAAGTGATGCAAGGAAATATCACTGAAAAGGGACTCTACAACTCTACAATTATGTATTTCTTTCTTTTTTTTTTTGAGACAGAATCTCACTCTGTTGCCTGGGCTAGAGTGCCCTGGTGTCAGCCTAGCTCACAGCAACCTCAAACTCCTGGGCTAAAACGATCCTCCTGCCTCAGCCTCCCAAGTATCTGGGACTACAGACATGCACCACCATCCCCAGATAATTTTTTCTATATATTTTTAGTTGTCCAGCTAATTTCTTTCTATATTTAGTAGAGATGTGGTCTCGCTCTTGCTCAAGCTGGTCTTGAACTCCTGAGCTCAAGCGATCCTCCCGCCTCGGCCTCCCAGAGTGGTAGCATTACAAGTGTGAGCCACCACACCTGGCCAATTATGTGTATCTTTAAGAATGCATCCTTGGCTTATATATTTGTTCAAAGATTTTAAGTTCTTGACTACATATGTCAAGGTGCATGTGATCAATGTTTTATTTTTAAAAATCTAAATTTCTTATTTTCTTATAATTAAGGTTATTATTCACAAGAGTAATTAAAATAATAAATAATACTAGAGATAGTTAAATAAGTGACTAACTGATCGAGAGGAAAAAGAAAACATTGTGTTCATCTAAACCAGGAGTTGGAATTAGGACTAACAGTTAATGATGATAATGATAATTATATCTATTTGGCAAGCATCTACCATGTTTCAGATGCTTTAGATAATTCATTGTGTTTTATTCCCTTAAAAAGAAGGAGATATTATTATTATTATTAATTGTATACAGGAAGCAACGGAGCTTCTAGAAACATAACTTTTCCATGCATATATGATTGCTAAGTTCTACAGGCCTTGCTAATTTTGAGAAAAGCTCCTTTGAGCCACAGTACTACACTATTTACTGTCATTTGGGAGAATTACTTAATTTGCCCTCAATTTTTTAATAAAACTTTGGAATTCTACATTCTCCTTAATGTATATTTGCAAAACATGTAAATAACTGCTAACTACAATTTTTCCTCCAGAGCAGTGGTCCTCAGGCTTTGGTGCACATAAAAATCCCTGGAGAACATTCTGAAAATGCCTCCCGCTGAGCACTTACTGCTAGAGGTTTGAATTTAGGAACTCTGGTGTAGGTACCAGTAATCTGCCTTTTCATAGGTACATCCAGGTGTAAATATGATCCCAGCCTTGTAGTAACTAAAAGAACTATTAGGACATTAAGAAAAGTATTACAAAAAAGATTCACTTTCACTTCATATTAATACTCCATGAACAAGCATCCATAAACCTTATCCTCAACGGGTGCATCATGTAACAGATTATTCTCACAGCTGTTTTAATCAGAAAGGCTCCAGAGTATTTGTTCTGAGTCAAAAGGAAAGTTATGGTATATGTCGGAATAAAATCCCAATGTGGTAAATAAATAGTAAATTTATCCACTGATTATAATTCAAAATTAATATCATCTGTTATAAGGTGTTCTTAAATTAGAGATCATAGTAAAAGAGAAGATAAAGGAAACCAAAATCGAAAGAGCTTTTTTTATTCTGGTTTGAATGCGCTCTACCTATTCTTTAAAAGTAAGCATTACATATAGATGTACAGGACAAAAAAATTGTCATACTTTTGCTAAAATGTGCATCTAAGTAGAAAGGCATACATAAGAATTTCCATTTAATTTGCTTTTACATTTATGTGAGTTTATTTTAACTCTACTTGTCTTTAAACACACTATTTTTTACCACCGTGTTAGTCAATGTGAAATCTGGTCATCTATTAAAAAAAATCTAAATCTAATTGTGCCACTGTGTTTTTACATGTGAAGTAAAATATGAAATTAGGACAAGTCATTCTAGTATAACTACACCAATTGGGTGAATATTTTATATATAAGTAAGTGCTTTATAAGTGGCTTATAGTATAATTAGCATGTGTGAACATGATCTAAGGTAATTGTGTGTTTGATGCTTTCCAACAATTTAAAATAATCCACATTGTTTCGATTGCAAGCAAGGTAAGAGTTTTTCCACAAGATCTTAGATGCTATTATTCTTGAATTAAAATAACTACCCTAGTCAGGATGCTGACAAAAATAGTGACAGGGAAAGGAAGGTGGGTGTATAGTAGAATTTCTTATCATTCAATGTGATTCCGTTGATTTAATTTAAATATACTTTATATAACCAAAAGTAATTATATTGTGAGGTCACATGCATGAAAGCAAGAAGAAAATAAATCTATCTTGAAATTTGGTGTTATTTTGATTTGTACACTAAGTCTACATTATACTTTAAATTGTTATTCAATATATTTGCTAGAAAATAATAGTAAATTATATGAGACATAAAAATGCCTTATAATTTTCTATTCAATACACTCTTGGTTGTCATTTGGTACAAGAGATATTTTAAATCAATTTTCTAAAGTTACATATAGGACAGGGTTCATGCATTGTCATTTCAATTAATTATTTGTTAACCAAAAATACATATATTACACATACATATCTGTACGAATGTATGTGTATACACACATTTATGTACCCAGTTTATAGATCAGATTTTAATTTTAATTTTAGAAACTTGAATAGATTTTAAATATATTTAACTAAACCCTAGAATCAGCTGTGAAATGTAACCAATATGTATTATCTGTATATTTATATATATAGGAATATAGACATATATATGAATTTATTTTACCTACAGTTGACTCAAACAACAGGAGGGTTAGAGAAGCAATCCCCCCACACACAGTCAAATATTCATGTATAACTTTTGACTCCCCTCAGTCTAACTACTGATATCCTATTGGTGACTGGAAGCCTTACCAATAGGTATATTATATATATTATATACCGTATGCTTACAATAAAGTAAGCTAAAGAAAATATCACTAAGAAAATTATAAGGAAGAGGAAACATATTTATTAAGTGGAAGTGGATCATCATAAAGGGCTTCATCCTCATCATCCTCACACTGAGTAAGCTGAGAAGGACAAGGAAGGAGTGGTTGGTCTTTCTGTCTCAGGGGTGGCAGAAGCGGAAGAAAATCCATGTTTAAGTGGATCTACACCATTCAAACTTACGTTATTCATGGTCAGCTGTTCTTCAAAAATATAATGCCAAAAACTATACTGTAACCTTTAAATGTTTATAGATTTACATTAAATAATGTTACTAGTCAGAATATCTTAAAGTAATTAAAAGAGCTATGGAATATTAATAAATTGTGGAATTTCATGCAATTTACAATGGCAGCAACCATTATTTAAACCTTCAAACTTACCTCAAAACATTTTAATCTTCATCAACTCACTTGAGAGGGAGCACATATTGCTCTAGGTCAGCAGAGAAACAATTTGTCTCACAATTGCAGCTCTCTGAATAACTTTCTATTCTCTCATTAAGAACAGCAGTACAGGAAACCATTTACTGATCATTTTACGGTGCACATAATATCCTGTGCATGCTAAGGGAACTATATGGTGATTTACAAATCAGGACAGGCATCAAAATTACAGGACTTAGAAAATAATTCACAGTGTCAATGTGAATAAATTTTTAGATTTGGACAATATATTTAGTCCAATAAAATAAGGTTCTTTTCTCATGAACAAATTTGAAAGGTATTCAAGCAGGACTCCTAAACCATTTACTCTGAATTATTGGCTTTATTATTTCAATACCATTTTCATGTCACTTGTGGTAACCTTGTCACTGCATAACACAAACAAAAAGGGATCAGTGAGGGGCATGATGGAGAGTTATAAACCAACAAGTATATTTCTTTTCCTTTCAGAGAAGTTGAGGGAATATTATGGTACAATCACATTTATCTTAATACCTCAAGGTTTCCTCTAATGAGCTGAGGTAATAAATAAAAATAAATAAAAACAAAAATTTGGATTAAAAACAACATACAAATGTGTACCCGCATACATATATATAGATATAGCTATAGAAATATTGAATTGTAGCTGAGATTAAAATTATGTTTTCTGCTTGTGAATTTTAGAAGATAGAGAAATTAGAGAACAAAGGAAGAATGCAAATAAAATAAATAACTATTTTGAAATAATAGAATCAATTTTTCAAAATAATAGAAAAGTTTAAGTTTGTACTTACCCTGCTGATTTTATTCCTTTAAATGTTCTTTCCATTTCTGAGTAGGAGTTTCTTTACAAAACCAAAAATAATTAAAATATATATATATATTTTTTTTTTTACTAGTGTAAAACACAGTTTGTGATTCTGTTTAATAATTAAATAGAGCATGCATCCCCCTCTATGTTTTTCATGAGGGATATAAGATCCATACTACTAAAGTATCCTGTTATAACAATAGCTTTGTACTGTTGTGATGAGTATACACAAAATTATTAATTTGGTTGTGGGAAGTCAATCCTCGTTACAGAAAAAAATAAAGCCACAAATAAACAAATGCTTATTCTACCACTTTCAGGTACAATATTTTGAAAATATTTAATTTATTAGTGAATTCATTTCTCATCCTGTGTCCCATGTGCCATGGCCACAAGATTTGATTTTTCATAAGAAATTATTTCCCTATTATTATGACAATGGTAGGTGTTACTGGAAGTAGTTTCATGCTTAATCCCATAGACATAAATCTATGTTTGTAAATAGAAAGCCTGCCTTAGGACAAAGCATTTGAAGACTAAGAAAAAGGAGCCGATAACAGAATTTTCAGCTACTTCTATTTACTTATCTGCTCACAAAACCAGTGTTAATTATACTTTAAGAATGCAGATTACAAGCACTCCCTTGATGGGTGTGAGTGTGTGTGTGTGGAGGGGAGGAATTATGTTTTCTTTGTTTCTCAATCTCACAGCATTTTAACAGTAATTTTTTTTGTTTGTTTGTTTTTTGAGACAAAGTCTCACTCTGTTGCCCAGACTAGAGTGCTGTGGTGTCAGCCTAGCTCACAGAAACCTCAAACTCCTGGGCTTAAGCGATCCTTCTGCCTCAGCCTCCCGAGTAGCTGGGACTACAGGCATACGCCACCATGCCCGGCTAATTTTTTTTTCTATATATTTTTAGTTGTCCAGATAATTTCTTTCTATTTTTTTAGAAGAGACGGGGTCTCACTCTTGCTCAGGCTGGTCTCGAACTCCTGAGCTCAAATGATCCTCCCTCCTTGGCCTCCCAGAGTGCTAGGATTACAGGCGTGAGCCACCGCACCTACTTAACAGAATTTTTAATTCTGTTATTCATTACATAGAATTTTAATTCTATGTATTCATTACATAGAATCAAATTATTACAAATTATTATAATAAATATAAATTTATCTGGAGTAAGAAGCTTGGCACTATTGCTTTGAACCTAAATTTTATACCTTAAACTAAATATGGTCTAATTTTATGGTTTGCAGCAAACACTGGCTAAGATAAGTACCTCTATTTGGGAAACAGAAAAGAAATAGTAATAATGATATTGATTGTATAATATAAAATCTAGAATAAATGATCAAAATGTCTTTCAAAATCAAACCACTATAGTTAATATGATACTATTTTTCTTACTAGCACACATTGTAAAACAAATGAGTTAATACAGAACTTTGTACAATTAAATTCATAATTCTGATAATTCTATCAATTTTCCAAAGTAGCATCTTCTAGAGTATCTTCTATGTAAATGTGGAATATTTGGTACATTATACTCTTGTGGCTACTTGGCAATATTAAATTCAGTTTTTATTACCCAACTTCAGTATCTGTTTCTTCTACTTTTCAGTTTGAAGGAGTGTTGACTGAAAAGCTATCTCAATATTTAGTATGTATGATATCCCATGCTGGGGCCAGAAGGCATCTTAACCTCATCCATATGTTTAAAGCATCTACTTCATTTGGAAGTCTTACAGGCACCAAAACAATCATGGAGAGAAGTGGTCTTTAAATTTTAATTTTATCAAAATAAACCAGATCTCTTGTGTATAAAACCTTTGCCAAAACTGGATTTTCTTCAACAGACAGCAAGCCAAACCCATTTGTAAAGGCCAAGGAAAAGACTAAGTATGCATTTGATTATATGACAGTTAGATTGCATTATTTTTGCTTTGGCTATGCTATTTTTGTTGATATGTGCACTTTTTAGACCATTTTTAAATACCTTTCAAATAGCTTGAGGCTGCTTTCTGAGAACTTTTAGATTTTATGATCTGTTTATCTGTTATATTGTTATATATTGCATATTATAAATTCATGAACATATCTGGAATAAACACACAAAATGTAAGGATACTTATACATACATATATGAATGTTTTATCTAAATTCTAACTAGTAATAGTTTTGCTCTTAATATATGTAGGAATTAATTTTCTATAATTTTATGTATAAGAAAAGTATCTTTTGATAAATTTCGATAAACAGAAGATCTACAAGATTCCTGTGCATTTTCCTATTCAATATCTTAATGGAAATGGCCTGGCTATCTTCTTAGGTTTCCATTTTACCAGAATGTAGTCTATATTTTATTAAGACATGGACAATAGTTTTATTAAGCTTCTAAATTAATACATATTAACAAACTCATAAACCACAGCTCGTTGCCAGCGGACTGAGTTTGGTGAGGAATTATAAATTAAATGTGTTTTTAGCTGAGTTTCTTTTCTTTTAAGGGGGGCATTGAGCATTCAGAACACATACACAACTTTTTAAAATTCTCTTTTTATTGCCTAAGACATGATTTTTCAACAAGTCAAACTTCTTTTCTCTCGAGTTTGAAAACAAGCCAAGATTTATTGGAAAGTGGGGAGAGGGAAACTTCATCAGTTGATGACTGGTTTTTGAATGATAGTAATTTAAATAGGAAATTCAAGGAAAAAAAATCATTGTTGGATTAGAGTTTCCCGTCTAAGAGATATTTTGCCTCAAACACCTTTTAATAAGTCTTCCTAGAGAAATAAATATAAACAAGCTCATCTTCATGGCTAAAGTGTCTCAGAATGGGAAGAAGCCGTTTGAGTCATAGTTCCAATTTGAAGAATTAATTCACCCCTCTCCTAGTCCTGAAACGAATAAAAGTGATTGTTTATGGATTAGGAAAATGTAGAAGAAAGATTATAGAAAAAAAAAATATGCCTGGGAATGTCTTCACTCTTTCCACAAAGCTTTCCTACATGCCTGAGGTTGCTTTCAATGCTAAGCTGGTGAACCATGAGGGGATTATAGTTTTATCAACAGCCTGATTCTGCACCAGCAGCAGGTGCACCGGCTTGATGACCTGCAAGGCCACTGGTGCCACAGAACCTGAGTTTCTGGCAGTAGTCACTTTGTGTTAACACCGTTATTGATGGTAGTCCAAGCAAGATAGGAATTGCCAAGGAATGGGCTGAAGTACTAGATGTTGCTTTAAAAGCATAGAGGAAAAAGAGACTGAATGAAAAAAAAAAAAAAAAGAAAGAAAGAAAACAGATTCAGGCGCTTGGCTTATTTTTTATATTACTACTGCCAAATACAGCCAACGCGTGGCCATGGGAGTTGGCGCCGCTGGAGAGGCAGACACGCCGCATGGAGGAAGTTGGAAGGACTGAAAAGTCAACGCTGAAACTGAAAGCAAAGATTGCCAACTCAAATGCTGAGTTGTGCAAGTACAGGATGTTTTCCTTTCCATTTTTCACAATGAGACTTTTCTTTTACTCCCTCCTGTGTTGATCAAAGACCAATGTTCTCAACTTTCAGTCACCAAAATGCTGTGGTTTTGTAATGTATTTATACAATGATTATAAATAAATAGGGTCATTAAAATAGCTTTACTTATAAAATAATTAAACTTTAAAACACATGGAAAATAGTAAAATAGTCACATGTGAACCCAGCTCTAAACATCAAATGTAAATGTTTTGCCATATTTTCTTTAGATTTTAAAAATACAATAAATTTAGTAATATCTCTGCCACATAAATCTTTGAATTTTAATACATTATTATGTGCCCATGATAATATAGAGTATTTATTTCAAAAGTTGTATTAACCGTTTTGTTCACTGTTTTATGCCCATTGCCTAGAACAGTAGCTGCTGCACAGAAGATTCTCAGAAAAGGGAACCAAAATTTTTGACTCAATAAGTGCTAAGATACTGATATGTTATTCCTTTGCAATTTTATTTTTTACTTAATATTATATTTTTGATATTTATTCATGTTAAGGCTTTTCAGATGCTAGATGGTACTTGTGTGTGATGATGACTATGTCATATTTTATTTTTTAAATAACCCAAATGTCCACTAAGGGTGTTTCATATTTTTTAACTCTTACAAACAATACCCAATGCACTTTTAAAAAGATACCAAATTAAGTTTGTCATCATTACCTTGATACCATGTGAAGGCAGAGTGTTTGATGTTCAGTTAGAGGATTTTAGATTCCATGGAATACAAAGTATGACTTTATTTTTATCATTATCACCAATAATGTCATCTTATTATAGATTGAGAAAGGATTTTTTAGTTTAGAGAACCCCACTTTAATTTAACAAAAATTAAACTCAGATGAGGTATAACTTCTGTCTCCCAGAGGAATATATATTTTCTATGATTAGATCTCCCATAAAATAGGGCCTTGACATATATAATGTTGCACAGGAGTTCAAAACAAAAGGGTGAAAAGTTTGTGAGTGCCTTCTACTTACCAGTTGCTGCTCTAGATATTGAGGATCTAGCAATGAACAAAGCATCTGTTCATATGTTCATTCATTCATTCATTCAATAAAACTATATTATTCCTGTCTTTTTTTGGACAAGCATTGTGTTGAGTGCTGAAACTTTAAAGGCCAATAATATCAGCCACTTAAGGTTTATATAACTTAAGACTCTACTAAATTTACTAAATATTTTGGTTTCACTTATGTAAGAATTGCTAGTTCCCTTTCTTTTAATTTCTTAGGAAAATATACTTCTCTCCACATTATATAGCCTGATCTAAAATATACACATATCATCTTTTTCCTCTATTCACCTTTTTTTTTTACCCCTGGGACTAAAGGGGAAACAAATGTCTAAGACAGTCAATAAAATGTGTTACTATATTTTGTTCCTGTTATATTATATAACCCTTGTCTTAATTCACTTCCCTAACCCATTTTAGAGATTTGTCCACATGTAAATATGGGAAGTATCTATTTTATTCCTCACTGAAAATTTATCTAGTGTGCAGAAACATCTAATTTGTGACTTAATAACATTTATTCCAGGAAAATTATTGTACAAGAAGGGCAATAATGTCCTTACATTTTCTAATCAGTTTTCTTGAAATGTGATCACAGCACCATACTGTAACATTTGGCTTCTGTCATCTTGCTCAAATTATAAATTGAAACTGATGCTACAATATCACAAGGGAAAATAAAATTCCCTTTATTAGAAAATTATTAGACAACACAACTGTACCAGAACGTAAACTCACTTAGCAAATGAATTTAATAAATTATTAAAAACACTACATTCTGTTGGGATTAGGAGAAGGACATAGTCACACAAAATTCATTCAAGTAGTAGCAAATCTGACAGACTCTCTGCAGTAAAAATCACTATAGTAATAAGATTTTCAGGAATTGAGTGAGTAAAGTGGGAATTTGATATGAAATCACTTACCTACCTACCTATACCACCATTTTGTATCTTTTATGACTTAGAAAGTGATTCCACATATTGCAGGCAATTTGTGTGTGTGTATGTGTGTGTATACGAGACAATTTAGTTAAAATAGGAGACCAAAACTGAATTAATCAATGGGTATTTGTCAATTATAAGGAAGAAAAAAATACAAGAAAAAAGAGCATTGGTGTTCCCTAAGGGTGTCAAATTGTGCATTCTATAGATATTTATTTGTATATAATACTTTTAGAATTGAGCCATGTCTTTGAAAACTACATCTAGGTAAAATTAATTCAAAAGATGTGAATACTTTAAAGCTTGGCATAGCAAATTAGTCAAGTAAAACTGCATAGGACTGTATCAGAGCTAATTTTTTTCGTTGCTAAAAATATATGTGTGATCTGTTGTTCTTGAATAGCAGGGTATCGGATGTTTTGAGATAAGAGAAATGCCAACTAGTTTTGTTTCTCCTTAAAAGTGCAAGCAAAGTTATAATTTGTTCTAAAAAAATTAAAGTGGGCTATATTATAAATAAGTACTATTTTCAATTCTGTTGATACCTATATACAGGCCAACATGACTCCTTGAACAAAACCCCATGTCTGAACAGGGCCACTAGAAGTCATCAATGGCAATTCTCATTTTCCTGGAAACTAAAAAAAAGTGAGAAGGATTTCAAGTCTGTGAGTCAAGCTTTTTGTTTACATATGACTAGGACATTACAAAGGCCAGAGGTAGCACTGCCCCTAAGATGAAAATACATAGGGTTTTCCAGATTTGCACAACAGTGACTAACAAGGGAAAATGAAGCAAGTGGATAAAATTTTCCATATAAATGATTGATCCCAAAGGAGTTTCATGTGTATGTGTAGTAACTGCAGTGACCTCCCTGACTACTAAAAACATTCTTAGACCAACAGAAAGTAGATCTTAAGTGAATCACGGCTGCTTGACGTTAATTCAAGCCTTTAATTTGACTCAAGAATATTTTGACAATGCCCTCCACTGAATAACTTTGGCAACATTTAAAAATTTTGTTTGTTTTGCATTTCTTCTAAAATTTAAATAATTTTAGGACTATGTCGTTTATTCCTGTTCATCTTGCTTATCTTGGTTCTAAAACATAGTTGTTGAAAACTATTAGTTTACATGCAAATAGTTTAGAAGTCATGCTGCATTCTCTCTTCCCACCCCCTCCTCTGCATTTTTAAAATTGTGGTAAAACGTACCTAATACAAAATTTACCATTTTAAGCATTTTTTAGTACAATTCTGTGGCATTAAGTAATACTACGTATTGTTACACAATATAGTCTCTCTTAAAACAGCTGGACTTTAATGATAGTAACTGCAGGGCAGAAATCTGAGATGAGATAGGCCTCAAGAAGATAAGTCCAGCGTGGATAGTCTATGGCCCATCATATCGAAAGAGTGGCGTTAACTGAGATAGCTAGCATCCCTAACATTCTACAAATCTGTCTCTCTATTTATGCTCCTAGGGTCTATTGCTTGATTTTAAAGGCTTATAAAATCTTTCTTCTGTACTTTTAACTGTAAAATGCTAGTAAGATGTGTTAAATTTATGCTCTGGGCATCAAATCATGTATTTATATGTGTATTTCTCATGTGTGACCACTAAAAATTATTTTAACATGCATACTTGTTCATCTGTTTTTCTATAAACCAGGAAAATATAATGACAAATTATATTTTTTAAATCTAAAATTAAATATGTAAAGATTATAAATTATAGGAAGGGAGGGGCAAAATATACAAAAGGTGTACTGATCTTGCACTTCATGATTAAAATGTGAAAACTATCTTAGGATATTAAAAAATAACTCATCTTCTAAATGTTAACTTAGATATTTATGAACTGTATCTAGAATAGGTATTTCATTTAAGAGTACAGAGATGTAATCTAAAAAAAAAGAGGTTAAAGATTCTGCAGAGACACAAGGTATATAGCTCAAAGGTTCATATATGCGTAGATCTAATTTATGCCAATTGGAGATACATCTGGCACCTTTAAGATCTGGACAAGGACTCACTAGCCATCATGAACAAAAACAATTAGCGGGGTTATGTTGTTCTTAATTGCAGATTGTTTCATGCCAATTTATTCATACCTCATAGAGTTTTTCTGTTTATGCTCACTGAAGAGCATTGTTTATATCTGCTCATAGATTTGTTTGGCTTTATAACTCTTTCATGTATCTGCCAACCTGTTAGTCTAAAAGGAAAAAAAAAATCATTGAAATATAATTTGAAGCACATTTTAGACTGTTTGCATTAACTGTAAGAAGAGTTTAGAGTATTTTAAGAGACTGACATTTAGAGTGCATAATTTTTGATGTAAAAAGTTTCATCTTTGTCTCCTGAGGCTTCTGTTTATATATGAAGAAAACTGCAATGTGACATTTGCTAATAGTGTCTGCTGAAGAAATGCTACATCTTCAAGATACTTCCGAGACTTATAAATTATGACAATTATTACTTATAAAAATACAATAAATAAAATCACTTTAGAGCACAAAACGATTTAAGTAAACTCATTATGTTCTATGTATGGCAACCTTTTCACCATAAAAATAATATACCTAGATTGTAAAAATCCTCATCTCTCCTTATGAATTATATTTCTAGTCTCTCTAAAGAGAAAAATAATGCAGCCTTAACTTACCACTTACTAGGAGTGTAAACTTTAAACAGACAATCTCTCTGTCAATCTTTCCTCAGCTCTAAAATAGATAGGAATAATAAAAGGTACATATCTTTTGAAAACTCAATGAGATTTTTGTACTGGAAAGATTTCAATAGAGTATTACAGAAAATTAAATACTAATTTTAAAAAGTTTAGAATTATTTTTACATCTAAATAACTCCTGAACCCTTCCATCTTTATATATTTTTTTAACTTACACTTTTTTTTGTTTAGGTACTCCAACTTGTTTGTAAGTATTTGATCATCCTCTAGAATGTATAATATGGAAGATGGCTCCAAAGGAAATACTGGCAGGCTATAATAAACTACCCCTCTCCAAGTCTCACTAGAGTTGTAAAATGACATTTGAATACTAGTTAGGTATCCATGCTTTTAGAAAAACATTGCTGAATACTTTATTTTGTTAACTAATCAAAATATTGTTTGATAAAGTATTACAAACTTTAATTCTGCAAATGGCTAATAAATCCTTAAGTATACATAGCAAAAATTTATTTTGCTTGTAATTCCAAGGATTTTAAATGAATTCTACATGTGATCTCATGAAAAAATTTGTCAGTAATGAGTTCAAGAGATGATTCATTTTATCCAGATGTCTCAAAGCTAAGTGATGAATTATCAGACTTAGAAATTGAGAACAAATTTAAGACCTATCAAAGTCCCTAGAAGTGAGTTTTAGTGATTAAAAGTTTCCACTCCCCTTATTGCTCTCTAAAAATAGTTTGTCCATTAAATGTATACCTGGTATTACCCTAATAACTTTCTCTATCTTACATCTCACAGACAATCAAAAGGCAAGTAAAAAATGAATCATTTAGTGAAGTAAAATGTAGGTAATGAGAGACATTTTAAAATAGTAACTTCATAAATGGAAGATTATAGAAGAATAATTTAACCTCGAAATCATGACATTTCAGTGGAAAATTTGGTTTGCGTTTTTAATTGAGCAATTATTTCCTATATTTCGGGTTGAGTATGACCTTATCTCCCCTATTTTCATCGACTTGATAGCACTAATGCTTAAACAATACAGTCCTGTCTAGGAAACAATGGAAATTTTTTAGTAAGCCAAACTGTTTCATAGTGAGATTCTACTTTAAGTTATTTTTTATATGTAGTAATTGAGAATGCATGGAATTTTATTATAAAATTCTTTACAGAAGTGTTCTAATGCTAACAGAGGACAAGCAATCTACAGAATACATTACTCATGTTGTCTAAGGCTTCAAACAAATAAAATGCTTTGTTGAGAACTTGAGAGCTATTTGTGCTTCTGCTTTTACACGAGGCAGAGATCAGTAAAAAAAAAAATAATAATAATAATAATAATAAAATAAAAATAAAACCTCTCAGCAAGTGGAGATTCAACATGCATGATAGGCTGACCTAACTGCAGTCAAAGCACTGGGAGAACCAGGTTTGAAAATATCTCACCACTATGACTCAAAATTTGGAAACTCTACTCAGTATACTAGAATCTGAGTGTGTTGAATTTGTTTTAGTTAGTTGAGATAGGAGTTACAAACCTTTGGTACTTTAAAGCAATCTATGCAGCATCATTTGATAACCAAGTTAATTGCAATCGAAAATCACAATGATGCTGAGAATGCTGACTGGTTTCTTTTCTATTGGGAAGAACAGACAGAATTAATCTCTGTCCTCAGTTTCAGGAGCATGTGTGGTTTTCACAAATAACTTTATTTTGCATAATGAACACTGTGACTTTTTTAGTGACTCTGTTTCCCTCTTTGAATTTTCTTCTTTGAATAGAAAGCTTATAACCTGATAGGCTTACCATCTATAAATTATTAAATGTACACCCCTTGTAGGCAAGTAAAACTGAGTTTGAATCCAAAATGTGTTATATAGTCCCCTGCTGAGCCTTAATTTCTTTATTGTATTAATATAATAGAGAAAATGACTATTTAACAGGATAGTATTTGCAAATGAATGGGCTGAGAGTTTTCAAACACAAAAAATGGTATCTGGTACTTAGAATGTTGAAACATATTATCATGACTGTGTGCAAACTTCATCAGGCTGCTGCACGGTTGTACACGTTATAAACAGCACCCCCGGTAGGCGAGCAATGTACAATATGACAACCATATGCCTTCATTGACTATCTCATTTTTGGACAAGTATTAATATTTTTTTTTCCTTTAACATATTTTTGTCACTTCTATTTAATATATTTAAACTTGCTATATTGAATGCAGTTGATACCCATCTGAAATTATTTTTGTAGTAGAGCAAAAATAAAATTTAAAAATTAGAATAAAGAGATGATTTTTCATTACAACTGGATTATATAACCTTCTTAGATAAGAAACACTCACTTTTTTGTTTAATTTCTCTTTTCTCCATGCTGGTAGCTAATGTGTAAATGTTTCTTAGTACATATTGTTCTGGAGGATGTATTAGAGTTCTCTGGAGAGATGGACAAATACAAGATAGATAGATAGGTAGGCAGAGAGAGAGAGAGAGAGAGAGAGAGAGAGAGAGAAGAATTGTTAAGGGAGTTGGTTCATGCAGTTATAGACCTTGAAAAGTCTCATGAAAGGCAGTCTGCAGGATTGAGAACCAAGGAGGCTGACAGCATGGTTCAGGCCAAGTCCAAAGGTCTTAGAACCAAGAAAGCTGATGGGAGTAACTCTCAGTCTGAAACCAAAGGCCTGAGAAACTGAAGAGCCCCAGGAATAAATCTTGGAGTACAAAGGCCAAAGAACCTGGAGTTCTAATGTCCAAGGGCAGAAGAAGAGTGTCCCAGTGCAAGAAGACAGAGGAATTTCACCTTTCCTTTGCCTTTTTGTTCTATGTGGGTTCTCAACCATTTGGATGGTACTTACTCCCATTGCATTACTTAGATCGTTCAAATGACAGTCTCTTTCCAAAACACCCTCACAGATATACTCAGAAATAGTACTTTATCTGCTATATGCTTATGCTTTAATTCCATTAAGTTGACACATAAAATTAGCCATTGCAGAGGGCAAGGGGGGAAGGCTGTAAGTAGAAGCTGTGTCCTTAGAATTCACTGGTAATGAGAGAGACTATAGTACAATCACAACTCACTCTGTTCAGTGGTATTGAAGTGATGCAAAAAAGAAACTTCAGTTTAACAAGTATGAAGTACAGATTACAGCATAGAGGCAGGGATAGAATGCAGAGCAAGAAAAGGGTGACAAGGAATATTGTCTGAAGGCAATATTCTGAATGTTCTTACATACTAATTGGGAGATGTACTCCTTTCTGTAGGCACTTTGAAGTCATAGATTTTTGTTTTAAACAAACTTTTAAATTTGACATAATTATAAATTCACATGCAGTTTTAAGAAATAATTCAGAAACACTATGTACCCTTTGATCAGTTTTTCTTTATGGTAACGTCTTTCAAAACTATGGTACAATATTACAACCCAGATATTGACATGGACACAGACGTGGGTATTGACAGAACAGTTCTGGCACCAGGAGGATCCATAGTGCTGTCTTTATAGCCACACTTACCTTCCTCCACCCTTATTCCCGATCCCTGGCTTTCACTAATAAATATTATATAAATGAAATCGTTCTGTATATACATTTTAGAATTTTTTTTCATTCAGCCTAATTCCCTTGAGATCCATAAAGATTTTTGCATGTATCAGTAGTTTGGTTCTTTTTATTACTGACTAGTATTCCATAATAAGAATATCTTACAGTGTTTTTAATCATTTAGCTATTGAAGGATATCCGTGTTGTTTCCAGTTTAGGGCTAATATGGATAAAGCCGCTATGAATATTTGTGCACAGGTTTTTGTATATGCATGTTTTTATTTCTCTGGAATAAATGCCCAACAGTGAAATTGCTCAGATGAATTGTAGCTGTATTAAGTTTTGTAGGAAACTACCAAACTATTTCACAAACTGGATACATCAGTCCTGCCAGCAATATATGAGTGAGCCAGTGCCTGTATCCTTGCCAGGATTTAATGTTGTCATTATTTTTATTTTGGTCATTCTGATAGTTGTGTAGTGCCACCATAGGTTTTTAATAGTAGATGATTTGGTTGGATCAATATTTTAGAAGAAACTTCGATGACAACACAATAGAAGATGGAATGAAATGCGGAGAAACTTGAGTCAGTAATGTTATTTAGAAACATGTTTCAGTGATTTAGTTTAGAAAGAAAGACCTGATCAGGCACAGGATAATTGAGGATTAGAAGGAATTGCTAGTAGTGTCTTAAAGTCTTGTAAAGACTTTATTCTTAAAGACTTGTAAAGACATCATTCAACATTTCTAGATGATTCTAGATTGGTAAAGTAGAACTGGCTGATTGATGCAAATTCAAAGGACATTTCCTTTAATCTCCAGGTGCAAATTTTCATTATGTATGGAAACCCAGCTAATTTTGTATGACTCAGACATGTATCTGTTATTCAGAGCACAACTACATAACACAAATGCTTAGTGGTCATCCCTTAAAATAGAGTGTTTTTATGAATGTATTTTAAAGAGTTGAAAGATGAATCTGAAAACTCAGGATAGTCATTGAAAAAATAAAAATGACTCCTGAAATATTTATTCTGTCTCTATATTTATATAACTCTCTGCCTATCCATTTACTATCACCCAATTCATTTTTATTCACTTTTGGGGAATTTTTAAAATGGTTTCAATAGAAGCATAAATAAACATGGGTTAATAGTTATACATAAAAACAGAGACAAACAGAAAGAGCACCCAATATTACAGAGGAAATAGCTTATGAAATCCAAGTATGTAGTTTATATAACCTTAAAAAGAATCAAAAAGGAATAAAATCATTCTTTAAAAGCTGAACTAATACATTCAACCAATGCTAACTATAGTACCTGTATTTAATTTCAGTCTTATATACACACAGAACAATTAATGTCTATATTGTAGCATTAAAGTTCTCCATGCTATTATGATTTTTAAGCATGTTTTGTGAGTACAAAAATAGGTAGTAGTTTTAAAACCCTATTTTGAGACTTAAATTAGAGTATTGAAAAATACATAACCTAACACAGTGATTGGATATAGCCTACATTATTAGAGATGGTTGTCTTATTATCTAAGGGAAAAATATAGAATTCTAGGTTCTTCCATTACAGATATAATCTATTGCCACAAATCTAAAAATCAATAAAACTTGTTTTGGGAGAATAAACCATTACTTGATAATTTATCATCTACACCATCTTCCACTGAAAGTATTACAAAGATTGTATGTGAATCTAATCATGTGTGGAGTGCTATTGAAAAGTAAAAGTCGCTGCTCAAAAAAGGGAAACTCAAGATTTTTAAAGAACTACCTGAGAACTTTTTCCTTCATTATAAGAATAACTAAATATTAGCAGCATGATCATTATTATTCTTATCCTTGTTAAATATGCAAAACTGATAGTGAAATGGGGGCTCATAAATGGAGCTGCTGATAGGTTGATCTATTCTCTCTAATTCCCATCTTTTTTGCCTAGTCTGTGGCTCTCTGAATTTGTTACTCCCTTTACTCCTGTTTGTACCATCCTGAAGTAATGATGCTATATAAAGACCTTCATTTGGCATAAAATTCTAATAATTCTATCTATGAATCTACAAAGGAAGAACATTAAACTAATAAATTATCTATATGAATGTACTTTCAAGGTGTTAATAATTTATGTAGGTATTCTCATTTTAAATAATTCCTTTCCTCAAAATGCCTTCTTCAGTTGAGTTCTAAAACTTAGTGAAATAGAATTATGGCCTTAGATTCTTACACTTGGGAAATCTTGCAATATAATTCTTCAAATGATTTTCTTTTCTGCTGAAATTTTGCAGGCCACTCATTTATGAAAGTGTTAGCCTTGTGTGTGTGTGTGTGTTAAAACATTAGAGAGACTATAAAGAAGTATAAAAATAACAAGTTGTTTTTTTAAAATAGTTAAATCTTTCAGTTATTACTGATTATTATACACACATGTTTCTACATTCTATATTTATGGATAAGTATTTGTAGCATATTGAATTCCTACATCACTTTCCAGGCTAATTTTTTTTCACATGCTTTGTTGGGAATTCAAGTTAATATGTTATTTTTCCCAAATATGTTTGGATTGCAATTCTTATCTCTAGTTGTTGATAGATTATATCATTTGTTAAATGAGTTTGGGACATCAGTTGGCAAGTCAATGACTATTTTGCAAGGAAGGTCTGTTTTCCAGATGGTGTTGAACTTGTATCATACAGACATTGGCCATACTTGGATTCATAGTTATGAATGACATGGTCTCAAGGCACAGAAGTTTAGTCATAGTATGCAATGAGCTCTAACATTGCCTATGTTGAAAATACGGTCAACTTCACTGTCTGTGTTATTTGTACAACTAATAACAAGCCAATTTACTAGAACTCTACTTCAAAACTTAAAGTGAATTTTCATGTTACAGAGCTTTATATAAAAATGTATGAATTAAAGTAGTTTTTAAAATTCAGCATACAAACATACATACATTTAAATGCAAATATGTATTAGACAGGATTCTCCAGACAAATTTAAGCAATAAGATAGATATGGATATGGATAGATATATGAGAGGGGATTTACTAGGGGAATTGGATCACATGATCGTGGAGGCTGAGAAGTCTTATGACAGGCTGTCTGCAAGCTCTGGAGACCCTGTAATTCTGGTGGTGTGGCTCATTGCACAAAGTCCAAAGGACTCAGAACAAGGGAAACCAATGATGTAACTTTTAGTCCTGGAGTCCAAAGAGCAGAGAACCTGAAGTTGTTGTCTAAGGACAGGAGAGGAAGAGTGTATCCCATCTCCAGCAGATAGATCAACATTCTCACATTTTCTCTGCTTTTATTCTATCCAGGTCCCCAGCGTATCGGATGGTGCCTGACCACATTGATAGCAGAACTTTCCCCCCTTGTCCACTCAGACTCACATGCTAATCTCCTCTGGAAACAATCTCACAGCACACCTCAAAATAATGCTTTACTAAGTGTCTAAGTATTTCTTAATCCAAACAAGTTGTCACCTAAAATTTACTATTGCAATGTATATAATATTCTAATTGAGTATTCATAAAATGCAGTCATTTTAGTTAATGAAATATTTTAATAGAAAACGTCTCATTGCCAGAAATGGGAAAATTATTGTCTTTAGATTTAAAAAAAATAGCTTATTTCAACATTCAAATACCAATAACAATATAATGTATAAAAATGTGTGCTTTTAATGACTGTATTTCTATTGTTTATAACCAGTATATTATAAAAAACACTGGATTAGAAATCTCTTGTGTTCCAATCGTGATTGTGACCTTGCCTAAGTATTGATATGTGATTTTAAGATGATAATTTTTCTTTTACACATTTTTGGCCATAAAATGAAGTGGTTGTGTTAAGATCCAGCTCTAAGATATCTATGATAAAACTGTGACATTCACAATGGCTTGCTCACACCCTACGAGTTGATCTAATCTTGTTCTCTGTTTTACCCTTTTCAGAATGTTTGTGACTATTAATGTGTGCTCTTTTTAACGTACTGGACTTTATGACATGTCTGTCACAGTGACCAGTTCCCACTGTCCCTACAACATCACTGATACCAATTGAGAGTCTATTGCAATAATCCACATATGAAGTATGGCCCTTTTTAAAATTCAGCTTCTGCTATTCTCACCTGTCCACAATGCTGATTGGTTATTTCAGGTTATGTCTCAGTATATGGAACAATTCATTTTATCTCTCTATGTATCCTCCACTTCATCATTTTACTTAGTTCCCTCAGCTATGAGGGATAAGACTTTGCTCAGTTGAAAAGTAAAAATTCAAGCAACGACCATATTTATGGTCTTCACTCCAGGCAAGAGTTTTGAGCTTAGACACCCCTATGCTTCTCATCATTGATGACTAGAATTTTCATCTTGGTGCTCACTGCTGTCACTCAATGCCTAATCATAAACGAACGATGGGTTTGCTTTAGCAACATAGCTTATCTCCATGTCTAATTAGTGCATCCGTGGCTGGGGTGCTGCTAAGGTAACCAAAATTTGGCTTCTAGCTTTGTGCTGCTAATTAGAGGATTTTAGTTTGCAAGTTTGCTTTGCCTGTAGCAACTTGGTGTTTTCTCTTCATTTTAGGTCCACTTACTGTCAGTCCATTGCAGTATTCCAACTGTGTAAAATGATACATAGTCACAAGAATGTCTTCCTGTTACGTCTCTAGGGCAGGATCATATGCAAAATGTGTTCCCTGGCTGAGTCACATACAAATCCACAATCTGTTCAGCTTCCCATGGCACCTCTAGCCTTCAAAGGCTTAGTGATTTCATCTCTTTTAGAAGTATAGAAATATTCAAATGGGCCCAGGTAAAACAAAAATTCTAACTTGGTAAAATGTGTAATAGAATTATGTACTCAATGTGAAATCCTGTATTGCATGATTTGTTTCTTTAGCTATGCATCTAGAGTAGATGTCTCTTATTTTTGTTGTGAGAAGTCCTGTTTATGCATTGAGGAATTTCTCTTCTACTGCATTGCAGGTGGCTCTGATGGAATAGTCCGTTGGTGTACCTTGCACACTTTCTGGTCACAGGGGAAAACACGTACTATTGACTTAGCCAATCCCAGAACTGCCCCTTTCTCCAAATGGAGGCCCATTACCCAAGTTACATTACAGCCCCTCACGGAAAGTAGATAGGTGCTAGGGGAGTGAGAGTCACTTTCTTCTTTTTAAAATTGCCTTCTGTAAGGATATTTAAAGGTTTACGAGTCAGTGACACTTCTTTCCCTGCTAGTGCCAGCCTGACTATGAAATTAAGATAGTGCTGAAGGGAGAGATATGGATGTCCGGATTCAGTTTCCTCTTAAATGAGACTACTGTAATTTCCATGTACATGTACCCATCGATTCCTTTTTTCCTTAATCTATTTTCAATTATTCTTCAACCAAGAGATTTTAACTTACAAAAAATACTCTTTTAAAATGATTGATAATAGGTTGATATCTAATGGTATGGTAAAATTTTATGTAAGATAAAAGAGATAGTATTGGATATGTCATCTGACATGGTATAAATAAGTTATATTGGGTACCTGGGATTGCATATTTGATAACATTGTTAGGAAAATAACTGTATAGAACATGGCTTAATGATTACGTGTGCAGGATAGGTTCCTTCACAGAAAACATGAGTGGAGATGACATTTGCATGATAGTATGATGTTAAACTGTTGAGTGAGGAAAAGGAAGAGAGACTGTGAGCAGACATATATAACAGATCGATTTTAAAAATAACATGTGCGAATATGTAAAATCAGAACTTTCAAGCAACTGCAAATTACTCAGCATAGAATGAGTATGGACTGAAGATGACACCCAAAATGTAGACCGGAGTCAAAATGCGAAAAGCGCTGAACATTTCTAACCTCTTTGAATCTTAGTTCCCTCATTCAGAACAGAGAAATGATAATTGTATTTTTCCTATAGAGTTTTGTGAGTTTTAATAAAATCAATGGAATGTTCCTAGCTAAAAAGATTGCCTAGTAAATGGTTTTGCATTATTACACAGATAATGGATCATATGAAACCTCCTAGTATAAGTCTAAGATTGTCAACTTTGTTTTAAGTATAATTTGTATATTATAAAAAGTAGTTATGTAAGCATTAAATTTATGTCTTTTCACTAATGTTATTTTCTTAGAAAAAATTGTCTCTTCTTGCCAAAAAAAAATAATAATAATAATAAAATAATCAACGTTTGCCTGCAGAGACAGGCAAGGCTGTCATCTAGTGGCAGTACCTAAGAATTTCAGACATATGGTCCTCAAAGCTGAGAAAGCATTCAAATTCAAGTCACACACAGGGACCTCATTTGAGAACAAAGAATGTCTGACAATGCTGGATACATCAAACCTGTATTCCTGTTATGTAGTTTATGACAAAATCCTGAATCTAACAATTTTTTAAAAAAAAAAAGATGAGTTAAAGCAGTGCTTCCCCAAAGCATTCTTAAAAATGGTGAGATTCCATGGCAATGTTGACACACATACATACAAACACAATACATACCCATATGTAAATGTTAGTAGGAAGTAACCAGATTTTCTCTTTTGGAAGTAATGTCTTTTTTTAAAAAATTATAGTGATAGTACATTATGGCTCTTTTCATTTATTCATTTGAATTTAAATTTTCTTCCAAAATTATACTTTTCTCTCCTATGATTTTTCAGTTAAAAAAACCTGATTTAAAGCATGATTTATTCTTAAAACTATTGTTCCAGCTTTCAGACAACTATTATCCTAGACTATACCATCCTCACTTCTACTCTCTCTTCATGTAAAAAATAGTCCTCATTGTGTTTTGTAATAGCCCTGTAGTGTTCACCAAGAGCCAGTAAGATGTAGCAACAAATAGAATGTTAGTGGAGACAAAAATCTTATTGTCAGTTGATCAAAATGACCATTGTGACAAAATTCTCCTAGATGTCAAATCCAGGAAAAAAACATTTGTCTCTACCAAAGAACTGGCAAACTTCCTATATAGATAATGAAGTTTATATACCCCATCTGAGTGTTTTGTCAATTGTTTCTCTATTTTTTTTTTCCTATAAGGGGTTTTACAATTTACATTGTAGATTCCCCATTCATAAATTACTTGCGATTTCTTGCAGTTTTGAGTTCCTTTTAGCTGAATTTAAAGGATGGAATGGTTTGAATGTGTCCCCTAAAGTCTGTGTGTTGAAAAGTTAATCCCTAATGCAACAGGGTTGAGAAATGGGACCTTTAAGAGGTGATTAGGTTTTGAGGGCTCTGTCCTCGTGAGTGGATTAATGTTATTATCAATAGAATGTGTCAGTTATGGAGACAGTGGGCTCTTTATAAAAGCGAATTCTGCCCTCTCTTTGTTCTCTTGCTCTCTTGCCTGTGCTCTCTTGCCCTTCCTCCTTCTGCCATGGGATGATGCTGCAAGATGTGGGCCCCTCAATCCTGGTCTTACCAGCCCCAGAACTGTAGGAAATAGGTTTCTTTTCTTTATAAATTACCAAGTCTCTGTTGTTCTGTTACAGCAACATAAAATGAAATAAGAAAAAGGACAGCAGTTTGTCTTTTAATTTTTCAATTATTAAAACATATACTTTAAATGCCTTAAATTTAGCCTTGTAATTTATGAAGTCTATATTTGTTGGTGCTTTGGTTTATTTTTTTTAAAAATAAAGTTTCTTAAGTACCTTGTAACTATTCTTTTGTAAATAGTTCTGTCTAAAATCTGAAAAAGAGAGAACATCTCTAAGAAAACAATGTATATTCTGTTTAGAAAGCACCTATTATGTTCATTCTCCAAAAATAAGTCTTCTGTTTCACTAAAAAAAATTGTCCTCTAACATTATAAGGTTTATATAAGCCTTTTCTATTAATCTCTCCTCACTTTTCTTTTTATAGCTCTCATGTGCTGGGGGGGAGGAAGCCTGCATTGTCAGATGTACTGATGATTATGTAGTAGTTTCAAAACAAAACTAAAAGCACTGAAGAGTGTGTTCTAAAAGGTGAGTCAGAAGACACACCATTCTTCCCCAACCCTTTACCATAGCAACAAATAGATTGTTTATTGTATCATTTTGGGATCAGGCATTGGATTTTTCTTTAAAATAGGATTTCATACTCATATGAGAGAGATGTTTTGTAATGGGAGTTAAATGAGGTTAAAAACAGGGCAAAGACCACACATTTTTTTATAATACTCTAAATAGATCAAGACTCTAGAGTTCTTTTGTTTAACAGCCCTTCCAGAAGGTAAATTTATATGCAATTCAGGCACTTGAAACTATAATTTATTCGTCAGCATCACTTTCTCTAGCTATTCTTCATGAAATAGCATCATGATACTTTGCAATGGGATGTGATTATGCAACCTGATATTACTTGTGTGCACTGATAAAGGAGAAAGTGATGATTGTATTCTTATTCTTTTGCATACTATGAATTTAAATTTCAATTAAATCAGATTAGATATTCTGTTCTATGCCATCTTTATTTAACATTAGTGGTGATTAGTTTCTAATTTCTGTTGCTATTGATATCAGCTTTATACCCTCCCATCTGTGATTATAAAGTTGAGGCATTCACACATTTCCATTAATTTATTTGTATTTAGAATTTAAAAGGTTTCAAAACTCTTAAAATTTAACTAAGTGTGAAATGTTTCAAATTAAGCACCACAGTTTTATAAGCATAAAATAACAATCTGGGTTGTTGAAGTCTATAGCTGTTAAAAGTTGAACTTAATTTCAAGTTATATTTTATTTCTCCTTAAAAATGAATGAGCAAATAATCAAACAAAAGTTCTAGGTGCCTTTAGATCCAGTGTACAGTCAAAGAAACTAATTTGCAAACTATTTATATAAGTAAATTTGAGCAAATAAATTTGAATCATGAACTTGATTTCTAATTTTAAAAATCCAATCCTCTAAAAATATACCACCCTACAAACCTTCGTTCTTCCTCATTTTGTCTTTTTTGGTGTGTTTTCTTTCCAGCCTATGGAATCTCAGGCATCCGTTGACTCTAGAACTCTTTCTTTAATTCTCTTCCTACTTTGCTCAGATTCATTTGGTCCCACTGTCACTGCCTTAGTTTAGGACCTGACTTTTTCTCCCTTGCATGCTTAGAACAGCATCCTAGCTGGTCTTCCTGACCAGCAATTTCATTCTCTAAAATGTAAATGCAGTTAATTCATTCCATGGCTCCCCATTGCTTAATGATAGAGTCATTTGTTAACATGGAATGAAATAGCTATTGATTTATTCTGGGTAATTAAAACTTACTTGTGATTTTCAGAATAAAATGGTAAAATTAAATTCTTAAAAGTTACTAAAATTATTGAAGTGATAATGTAAAATAAGTGTCAGTGTCCTAATGAAACATATATAAAATAATGAATGACATTGTGTAATAAAATAAGGGCTCGATATATATCTCTTATTTATATAAATATACACATAGACACACACATATGTGTATGTGTGTATGTGCTTGTTTGTGCATGTTGTGTATACACGTATGTCATGCAGTATGCATATGTATTTACATATTCATATGGGAGGAAATCATCAATCAGATTGCTTGGTCTACAAGTACCTTAAATAGGTAAATATTTCCACTCAGCTAAATCATTGTCAATAGCTCTGACATCAAAATTTTGAGGATGTCAAGGAATAAATTTCATGATCTTTTCAGTTTATATCAGTTATTTGAAATTCAGATCATTTATATTATTTAAAATGGTAAGCTTTGAATTTTTGCTGTTTATGGACCCATTTCATCATTTCAATTGTTTACTATAATGCTATCAACCTAGAATTTGGATGTGGTTCATCCCATTTTATATGTAGGAGAACAGTATCTCCAATAGAATGTATCAAATTGTCTTATGTTATTCACGCTTAATAGCTCCTTTGTTCCATTTAAGAAAAAAACAAGAAGCAGCAATAACCTTTCTGACACATCTTAGTTTGTGAAAAATTGTGGGTGGTGGTTTAAAAGGTGGTTAGAAAATTATCCCCTAAAGACATTTTGGGTTAAACAACTTTCAGAATAAGATTAGAACTAACCCAAAGGTATTGGAATGAAAGGGTGATGCGGGTGGTAAAGGTGGCTTGTGGCTAAAAACTAATTAGCATTGCATAAATTACTAATCAAATTTCCTTTTTCAAATATAGATATGATTTATTCCAGGGAGGGTCTTGGTGTAATTGACCTAAATATTGACCTATTTTTGCTATCTTTCCTGGTATCAAATAAAAGACTTTTGATAAATGGGAATTCATCAAGTGACTTTCCTAATATTATTTCATTAACAATTTCATATTTTTGTTAAAACTATAATGCAGAATGAAATCCAATTACAGAAATCTTGCAAAAATGCTGTCTAAATCTTTTATTGTAAAAGTCTTTTGTTTGTATCATATTTCACTTGTGAGAATTAAGTTAGTACATATAAAGCAGTTTAAAATAGGGTTTGGTAAATGCAAAAGTGCTTAGAATATGTTAGCTATTATTTTTGCTGTTATATGTAAATTTCATTACAATATATAAGATCTAGATTTCTATACACACATTTAAAAGTATAGAAGTTTATTTGAAGTCCAGTATGGCTTTCAGTTCAGTTTTTTGTTTTTACTTGTTTAAACTATTGGACATAAATTATCATTACTGGAATGTTTCCATAAACTATTTTGTAAATGATTTCTTTACACACTATTTTTAGAAACATATCTATATTTCTATAATGATTTTAATCACACAAAGTTACATTGCACATAAATCTGTTTTAATAGTAATTTATATCTAGGTTTGAATATTGTTTCAAAGCTTTTTCTTTTATTCATTAGACTAACCAACAAACAATAGGAATATTACATATTGAGCATAAGACCTGTACATAAATATTTATAACATCTCTTTTGGGAAAGAAGTGAATATCTAAACAATGAGACCCATATGAATAAAAACAATCATTCTCTTTTGTTATAAATGCTAAATAAAAACTTGTAAGAATTTGAACAAATTCTTTTTGAAAAAGTCAAGGATGCCTTCAAATAAAAGTAAAGGTCTCTGAGGGTAAACAGGAACATATGAAGCAGGAGAATGAAAGGATCTGTGAGGGAAAAAGCATGTGTCAAGATATCTAATCATTTAAAAAAGTATGATGCCTTTTTCTGTTTAAAATAATTATAAACAATCCTTAGTTAAGCTACCTTTAATTTAAGAAGGTATTGGAATTGAACCCTGTAACACTTGAGAGCTTGCCTAATAATCCTTGGAGCTGAATAAACTTGCTTATGCAAGGAAAACTGGGCTATCATGTCTTTATCTCCCAGTGAAAGGATAATTACTTGGGTAATATCTTGACAAGAATAGAGCCAAATAATGATAATGACATTGTCAGACATCACAAGTGCTTAGTGAGCTTCCTGAGTATTTATTTAGGCTTCTAAGAAAGGTAAATGGAAGGTTTTAGGTATACAGTCTGGTTATGATGAATGTTTAACCATGGTATTTAATTTAAAGTTGTTATAAAAGAGTTAGTAATATTTGGGGGAAAATAAAAGCCAATAAAATAGAATAAAGCATGAAAAGTAAAAATGATCCAGACATCATAATGAAGTGAATCAAACAAATAAATCCAAAAGTTGTTCCAGCAGATGATAACTTATTAATTGGTCTGCTTGATAAACAAAAGGATTTTAAGATTTTTTTTTTTTTTGCAGACATAGTATATGAACACTGTCTTAGCACAGACAGCTATAACACAATGTGATATATTGGATGGCTAAAACAACAGAAAGGTATTTTCTCACAATTCGGGAGGCTTAAAGTTCTAGATCAGGGTACCCGCCAGGTCAGGTTTTGGTGAGGGCTCTCTTCCTGGCTTGCAAACAGCTACCTTCTAGTTATAGTCTTACATAGCAGTTAGAGAGAGAGAGCAAACTCGCTTGTTTCTCTTCTCATGAGGGCACTAGTCTCATCATGAGGACCCTGCTCTCCTGATCTCTCCTAAACCTAACTATCTCCCAAAGTCCCGATTGCCAAATAGCATCACACTGGGAGATGGGCATCAACATATAAATCGAGGGGTGAGGAACATGATTTAATCCATAGAAAGTACTAAAAATAGGATTATCCACTATTTATCTTGTGAAGTGTTTGTACAAATGCTGGGTAGCTAGTAGAGATGGTTAGTGGGATCCTTGTTTCACCACATCCTTGTTGGTGACCATTGGCGAGTCATTTACCTACCTTCTCTGGAAAATAATTTCCTCATTTGTAAAATAAGGGTAATAATAATAATATCTATCTAAAAAGGGTGTTTAGGGCTGAAAGAGATAAATTACTTAAGTGTTTAGGACAGTGCCTGGTACATAAGCGCTGAATAAATGTTTGTAGTTTAAAAAATATATATATTTACTATGTGCTGGGTAGGAATGAAGTTAAAATGGATTCCTGAACTTGATGACAACTGGCAGTCTCTGAGACCTGCATGTCTACGGCACAGCAAAAGCAGCTGTTATAAGAACTCTACAGAGTCTGAGATTCGTATGGCTTTGTAGAGTTGAGGCTCTGTTGAATTAGTGAAGTCTTCATTTACTCATTTAGTCAGTCAGTTTGTATAAATAAGTTTTGAGAGCCAGGGTTGAACGTTTTCCTAGGTTTTCATTGATGTTAAACTATAATCACATAAGTCAGCTATCCAAGGCTAATTTAACCAGATTCACACTGCTGTGTAGAATTGAAATTCTCAAGTTAAAATTTTCCTTTCTGGAAATGACTCTGCTACTAAAGTAATAGTTGTCAAAGGAGGAAGAAAGTTAAAGCAATATTTTTGCATATCTCAAATGATTATCATTTTAAAAACAATAAAGTCAATGTGAAAATGTTTGTAAATACAGTAGAAATTGAGCAAAAGTTGTTATTAACATTTTAGACTCATTCTAGATGACCGAAACTAAACTTTTAAACACTTCATGAGGATTATAGAAGATTTTTATTTTTAATAAATTATTATTGTTAAATGTGGAACTAAATGAGATAGAAAATACACTTTTAAATAACTCGTAAGATAACAACCAAATCTCTTGTAAAGTGTAATAGATTTATAAAGGGTACAATTTCTGATCATTTTCGTTCATATATTAAGAATCACTTCAAATCAATATGTTTAAATGAGAAACATTAGCATTAAATTCTATTTTTATTCAAAAAGAATTTCTCAGAGATGGGGATAATTTTTATCAGAATCAAAAGAAGGCCAGGTGCGGTGGCTCACGCCTCTAATCCTACACTCTGGGAGGCCGAGGCGGGTGGATCGCTCGAGGTCAGAAGTTCAAGACCAGCCTGAACAAGAGTGAGACCCCGTCTCTACTAAAAATAGAAAGAAATTATATGGACAACTAAAATATATATATATACAAAAAATGAGCCGGGCATGGTGGCGCATGCCTGTAGTCCTAGCTACTCAGGAGGCTGAGGCAGTAGGATCGCTTAAGCCCAGGAGTTTGAGGTTGCTGTGAGCTAGACTGACGCCACGGCACTCACTCTAGCCCGGGCAACAGAGTGAGACTCTGTCTCAAAAAAAAAAAAAAAAAAAAAAGAATCAAAAGAAATACTATGATTTTGAAATATAATTATATTTGCACAATCCAGATATAGAAACATTTCCAATATAACAGTTACCACTCATACTTTTAAATGTATGTATTTATTTAGATTATTTAGCCTGTTCATGAGGAGATCTGTAGCATCACACAAATAATTTCTATCCTTTCTACAATTTGGCATATTGTAAAAATTATGCAAAAATGTTATTTTTAATTTGTATAACTGATGAGCTATTTTTGTTTAGGGTAAATTTAGCTTAATGGTCATCTAGCTATTTTATATACATGGAAACACACAATATGTTTGTACTTCAGCCGTAATATTTAATGCTCTAGTTTTAAGGGCCTCACATTTTACATAAAAAAAATAAGAAAAATTCAGGTGTCAGGAAAGCAGTCTGTGGAATACTGATAATATTCCACTGGGAACATTCTGTATATTTCAGTTTGTAGGAAATTAATCCCTCCACCTTAATTACGTCTAGCTGGGTTCATTTTTATACTAAGATATAAAGTTCAAATTTAAATACAAATAATATGCAAATAATATTGTGCCACCTGTTTATCTACAGTAATGCAAAGGAATTTCAAGACTTAACTATTTAGCTTTATTTGTTTATAAATATATGTTATGGTACTTGCCATCAAAAGGAGATAATTGGATTTCCCAGCTTTTCTAAAGATGTGACATTTAAGTTGCCTTCACCAATGTACTGTTTCTGATGGTATTTGTGTGAAAACGTAGTATCTCCTTTTTGTCCCAGATATTCACATGGCGAAAATTTGTTTAAAAAAAAGGCCAGCAAAGAAAAACAATGTGTCATTGGAACATGCATTGTTCTTGATGAAGGAAGCACAATATTTTAATTTTTTATGGATTCTGAGAGTTTGGTTCTGCTTGTAGCATCTGTAAGTTGCTGCCCAGACAGCTCCTATATAATTACCCCCAGGAACTTGTGGTTTATTCCATTATTCCTAAAATTCAAAGCTTGTGCTGCTTCTAAGCTAACTCATGTGGCAGCTCTAAAGATTTTATCAGCTAAATTAAATCTCTCAGAGAATAAACTTGAGGAAAGATTTGTCAGACGAAAGGTACAGTAGTCTTGCCTTACCCATGGTTTCATTTTCCATGGTTTCAGTTAACTATGGTCAATCATGGTCCAAATATATTAAATAATGGGCTAATCCAAAAATAAACAATACAATAAACAACTTATAAGTTTTTAATTGTGCACCATTCTGAGTAGCTTAATGAAATCTCACACCAACCTGCTCTGTTCTGCTGGAGTCGTGAATCATCTTTTTGTCCAGTTTATCCAGGCTGTATAGATTCCCCATCCCTTAGTCACTCAGTAACCCCAGATCAATTGCCCTGGTATCTCAGTGCTTGCGTTCATGTCACCCTTATTTTACTTAGCAATGGTTCCAAAGTGCAAGAGTAGTGATGCTAGCAATTTGAATATGCCAAAGAGAAGGTTTAAAATGAATGCTTCCTTTTAAGAGAAAAGGTAAAACTTCTCGACTTAATAAGAAAAGAAAAAAAAATGTATGCTGAAGTTGATAAGATTCATGGTCAGAATGAATCTTCTACCCACAAAATTGTGTAGTAGGAACAAGACATTCATACTGGTTCTGCTATTGTACTTCAAACTTTATCAAAGATATGTATATCCAGGACAAAGCATAATGCATAGGGTTTGGTACTATCTGTGGTTTTTGGCATCCACTGAGGGAGGGTCTTGGAATGTATTCTTAGAGGATCATAAGAAAATTTATAATGTAGAATGTCTGTGTTCAGAATGCAACAAATTTCAAAGATGTTAGCAGAGAAGAAAAATAAGTGATTTGGAGTTTGGAGACATGAGGTTGGTCCCCAACTCTGTTAATTACCATGTTAAGTAAGTCACTTAACCCAGCTGAGCCTTGTTCTCTTATTATAGGGGAGAAAACACATGCCTCATTTATCCCACAGGGCTGTTGTAAAGATCAGATGAGGTAAGATAGGTGTGAAAGCTCTTAGTAAAACTTTACCCATATAAACATAAATGTTACCATTTGGTTTATAGATAGGATACTGCTTAATGAATCTCATCTAAAAATAAAGTTAAATCGAGCCGTACTTCTTCTGGGAATGTTATTCTAAAATCTAATGTGTCATTTTGTTTACTGGGGAGCCACCACTAATTAAAGTGTGGTTGATGTTCACCCTGTTCACATTTGTCCAGTTTTTTACCCATCATCTACTGATAGTAATTCATGAACATTTAAAATGTGCGGCAACAGTCTGCTACAGCCTGGCCTATCTCACATCCTCCTAGCTCATGCTGGGCTTTCACAATGAAGCCTGCTGAGACAAAACAGTTTCACAGTCTTCTTAGGGTGAATTACTTTCCATTTACCCAGGATAAACCAAATTCTAAGCAATTCATAGTAAAAGCCTAGTTTATAAAAAACCCAGAAAGTCAGAAAAACAACAGAATGAAGCAAACGGATTTTCTTTGCAAAATCAAATGTATGTATGTTTCTTAATGAAAATGAGAATGAAACGAGGTAAAAGGATAATTACATATGTAACATTTCACAATAAAATTGCTATTCCCATTTAGAAAAGAAGCTTTGAAAAATAGGTACAATTACAAATATTTCCATTTTTGCAGTAGCAGAGAGCAGAAAGCACAAATATCAATTAAAATATAGGCAAACATGATTATTTAAAACTCATATGTTACTAAAGCCAAAGGAGGTACAAGCATATTGCCCAATTTGGCCAGACAACTTTAATAAATAACATCTTGAAAATCCAATGCTAAGAATCAATTTCAAAAAACTTTATTATATTACAAAAATAAAAGTTATCCAAGACATTGTTGCAACTGATTATACTGAAATAGTCTCCATATTGTGGGAAGTAGGTCTAGTGTTTTTCCACTGGGTCAGGACTTAAATCATGAGAATGATTTAATCATTCAGGAGACTGGCACAATGAGGGGGTAGCAAGCTTGCCGCATGGACGCCCATATATGAAAGACAAAATGAAGAATGAATAGCACATGGGATTCATTTTGATAAAGTCATTTTGGTCGATACAAATGAAGATTCCTTTTCATGTCCACCAATCTTGCTGAGATTTAGCTTTCTGATCTGTAAAAAGGGTATAATTCACCTACTTCATTGGGAATCTGTAAGGACTGAAAAGATTTTGTAGATGAGATAGTGCCTGGCAGAAAATGAATGATCAGTAGAAACTATCTGGTGGTTATCACTGGGAAAAGATAGAAAGTTAGACATAAACCAAGCTCAGGATATCAAAAATACAGTGACCCCTGGCACACATGACTAATCCATCATGAAAACCTGAGCAAACAAGGAAAAGCTTATTTGCTCACAAGTCATGTGTACTTCTATGAATTAAAGACTCCAGACAGGTGGCACCTCATCCTTATGCTAAATGACGTGTCTCAGGTAAAGAATTTGAATCTCATATTCTTAGGAAAATCACCTTGATACAGCCTGCCAATGAATATATATATATATATATATACACACGCATATATATATATCAAAGTTAGCTGTCAATACCAGAATTTCTGGTGAGTAACACTAAGTAGTAAATTCCTATGATACTTGGGTATGCACAGACTTTGCCTTATTCTGGCTGGCCGGATGCCGTGGCTCACAAGTGTAATCCTAGCACGCTGGGAGGCCGAGGTGAGTGGATCTCTCGAGGTCAGGAGTTTGAGACCAGCCTGAGCAAGAGCAAGACCCCATCTCTACTAAAAATAGAAAGAAATTATATGGACAACTAAAAATATATATAGAAAAAATTAGCCAGGCATGGTGGCACATGCCTATAGTCCCAGATACTCGGGAGGCTGAGGCAGGAGTATTACTTGAGCCCAGGAGTTTGAGGTTGCTGTAAACTAGGCTTACACCATGGCACTCACTCTAGCCTGGGCAACAGAGTGAGATTCTGTCTCAAAAACAAACAAACAAACAAACAAACAAACAAAAAAAAACTGAAGGAAAAAAAAACCAGAATTTGCCTCATTCTTGCTTTAATCTGGTACCAAATGGCTGCCCCTACTCCATGGACTTACTTAACATTCATGAAATGCTTCTTCTGGGAGATACCCATAATGACGACAAGAAATAGTGTGTTTGTAAGATTATATGAATCGATCTCAGTTCAATGACAAAATCTTAAAAACAGGTAATTTGTAAAACCCAGTGCTGACTCATTTCACAATGTAATGTGTCACAGGAAATGATGCAGCCATAATCTACCACAATTGCCACAAAATATTAAAAAACACATATTCAGGTACAAGCTTAGGTTAAACATCTGACCACTGTCGATGGTGCATATAAAATATATAAAATTTACTCTAAAACTCTGATGTTTTAATTTCAGTAGAGCTGAAAGGTGACCGGTGTGTGGTTAAGGATGCAGAGATAATGTCTGAAAAGCTTGCCTGCCAGTTGATTGGAGGAAAAATGCTCGCCCCACATTGACAGTTAAGTTTATGATACCAGTGTTGCAAAAGGGAGGAATGCAAGCAAGCAGCAATAAGAGCCAACAGATCTGCATTAACATTTTATATGTTGAATTTAATAATGTATTCTTCATGCTAAATAACTTTCTGAAACTTATTTCATCTGATTTGAGATGTGATTTGAGAACTGCCAATATGTAAGGCAATCTGCTGCAAAATTGTCTGTTTTCATCTAAGTATCTCTGCATCATCTTTAGCTCCGCTGTGTACCGATTTTTTTTTCATGCAGCCCTACTCAGCAAATCAGAGAGCTTAAATTTATGTTTCCAGTAGCCACTGTTTGCCAGAAGGATTATTTTAGCTATATTTTGAGGTCAGTAAGTAAAGGTAAATGTCAGCATTATGGCAGACACTAGAGTATGTGCAAGTAGTACACTTGCCCAGAGAACCAATTAGATTAGACTATAAAAACTGAACACAGAGTGGGAGGGAACTGCCGACAAGGTGGGATTTCCAGAGTCTTGGGAACACCTGTTCATTCCAGTCACCGCTGGCTGATGTGTTAAATATCTTGCTGGCAAAAGTTCTTCCTTTCAGATCTATGTTTCTAAAATGGGTATCCTTATTATAACATAAAAACCACAGTGAGGGTCAAGGCTATAAATTATATCAGATTCATACAATTTAGTATGAATGGGCTCACTGGAGGCAGTCTTGAGAGATTTTGATAAAGGAAGTGATGAGGGGTTACTGTAAATGAGAGAAGTAAGTGTGTGTGTGTGTGTGTGTGAGAGAGAGAGAGAGAGAGAGAGAGAAGGGAGGGGTGGCACAATGAAATAATGAACATTCATTTTACTACTTCATTGTTTTCCTTGACTGACTGCCCAGAAGTGAGAGTTGCAACCTTGTTTGGGAATTCCCATGTGTTTTTAGTTCCCCTGCTATAATATTTGAGTTTCTGACTCTAAAATGTAAATCAATTAGGCACAATGGTTTTGAGTTGATTCACTCTGGAATGAAATTGTGGTATAATAGAAGGTGCAAAAAAGTAAGAATCAGCTCCAGTATTGACTAGCTGCCAGACTCCTAACCCTAACTAGCCCACGGTCATGCTCTGACGCCTGACACCCAAATCTCACAATTGTTCTGCCACAGGTACCAGGTTGCATGCTTCACCAGTACCCCATATGCTGGTCTACCACCGGTCTTATCCTTGACTTAATGTGGTGTATAAATAAAATAACATCTGAACATACAGATTGGAATCTAAAGACAAGCAAAAGGAACTAATTATAACATAGATATATACATGCAATTTTCTTTTCGCAACTGTTAAAAAAATTTTTAAATTATTTTGAAATTCTACCACTTTATAATAAAAATAAGAAACAATTATAATCATTGGGAATTTCCTGACCAAATTACATAAAACTTGGTGGAGTCAAATTTGAGAATTTATAAAATGACAGTGAACATAAAGAAGGAGTGAGAAGAAATTTACTGAAAATATGTCCAGAAGGAGTAAGTACAATGTAGAAATGGAAATAAACTTACTAGATATAAGGGAAAATGACAATGGGTTAGCTTGGGACCCCATAGAGAACTAGGAAATACAAGTATTTCCAAGACTAGGGATAAGCAAAGAGAAACATGATATAAAGTGAACTGTAAGAGACAGTTTCATGAAAGGTATATTTAAGAGCAGGCTCATGGAATATATTTTGCTTAAATGTGAGTAAATATGACATGAAACCATTAGCTTGCTGGTCCCTGACAGTTCCCATGTAGAGAAATTTTTCTGTAAAGTTTATCAGATCCAGTTTAAAACATTTTTAGAACAAAGAAAGAGCTAGCCAGAGGAATGGAAAATCATCTAGGGAAATATGCTATGCTAGTTACATCTATACAGAAGTAGCCTTTGACATACCACCAAAGATCATACTAAGGTACAGAAAATAGTTTATCATAAATACCAAGGAGTGAAGTCTCGAGGCAAAAAGTGTGGAAGCTGTAAGAAGGCAAATGCTTTATACTGCTTGACCACAATGAACGCATTACCTAAATAATTCAAACTCTCAGATTGAAAGCAAAAGAATCACCAGGACAGGTAAATGGGCTAGAAAAATAAATACACAGCATGGTACAGTGAATTGAAAGAAGACTTGAAAGAAAGACTCTTACAAAGAACGCATAATTTTATTTACTCGGTACTGTAACAATAAAACAATTAATTATACAAATTCCATTTAAGTAAGGACGAATATTTTTAGAACTGTTATGAAATGAAAAATAAACTTGTAGGGACAAGAATTATAGGAAAGGCATGTAAAAATAATGGGTGAAAAGGGTCTGAAACATAGGTGATAAGGAATTATTTGCTAAGCACAAAAGGTATAAACTTTATGAAATAGAATTTGGTCTGCTGACAAAGACAGCATCCTAGAGGAAAACCAAAGCATTTGATCTTCAACAAAAATAAAGTTAATTGAAACATCTTCATACTATAAGGAAAAAGAATTAGGGAAAAATTTTAAGTTACAATATACCCAATATTTTAAGAAAATAAACATCAAATCAAAATATTTGGAAATTCAAATTTTCTTTTGCCTGTTTTATTTTTGGCTAATTGGTATTTTGGAGCTCTTTAGTTAAGATGATTCTTGTTTGCGGTACATTTTGTAAGGAAAATAATAATTTGGTGTGAAGTGATATCACTGTTTTTGCCCAGCAATACTTCAGTGTATGTCTCTTTCCTGAAAATCAACATTTTCATGTGAGACACTTGACCCTGCTTTCCTATTTTAGAGGTTTTAAGCCTGTTATTCATGTGAGCAGCTAGATATTTTGTCTTGCCTTTAATTTAAAGGAAACTGAACCTTTACAGATGCTAAAATTCTGTGCACTCCACAAATCTGTGAAAATTAAAAAGAATTGAAGATGATCCATTTTCTTCGAATATGTACTTTTGGAAGTCTGGACAAGTAGGAGTATATTTAAAATGCAAATATTATACTTGAGATGCTAAAATAATTTACATTCTGAGACTGCAGTTTAAATATAATTGCATTACATTAAAACACAGTTGGGTTTATCGTGTGATATAAATTTGGTTTATTTTTTACAGATTTATGGTGACTAGAATTTTGTTTTGATCTTGTAGTATATATGGAAATTTCACAGCCATGTCTTATAATTTGTGAAGCTTTAGCAGCAACATTTGTAAACACAAGGGGATGTTTTCACTTTTTAGTAGGGGAAGAGCAGATGGTTGGGATTAAGGGAATCACTCCTTCGTGTTTAATAATGCAGCAGGGAAGGCAGTGGCAAGCTAAGTTTTCACCAAGAGAGAATAATTTTCCAGAGCATCAGCTGGATCTTTGCTAGCTAGAATAGAGCCCCTTCAGATGTGTACCATCTGCATGGGAGAAAGCCACAGCAAAAGATCTAATAATACTTGTAAAATACACTTTGTTCCCATTGAGTGCTATAGGAAGAAAATTATCTCTGTATTTGGTGGAAAGGACTGATGAGGAGAAATATGCATGTAAGTGACTTGCTGTTGGATAGAAATTCAATAAGACAATAGAAAGGACATAGGCCAAGGAATTAAATACACCAGAAAACCAAATATAAAAATTAGATAACTTTTTGGATCCATGAAAACATAAAAGACTGAATTTTAAAAAATGATAATTTTTAAGAAATATTATTTAAATATAATTTAACATATTAATTTAATAGTCATCCAGAAAGTTATTGCAAAGAGTAAATTTATAATGTGATTAATATGATAAATTAACTATAGATTTGGTATAATGGGATAGAAAACAGAATATTAATAAAATGTATTATCATCTAATGTAAACAGAAGATGAGAGAAAAATTATAGAGAGAGAACAGGTTTCTAATGATCACAGATTTTCATTGTAATTGATCATTATTATAAATAATTTAATGTACTGAAGATCTAGCGACTCTCAACACATGCAGTTTCACGTCCACTGCTAAGAAAAATGCAGCCCAGTTGACTCATTTAATGGTCATCTCAGTTCAGCTGTTTTACACCAAATTCTACAGGAGCTACTTTCAAACTACCAATAATGTGAATAGAAGGGGAAAACACATACACACTAACCACAGAATCAGTAACTGAACAGAAATTTGGCCTGCAGGAATCACAAGTTGGAGGATGGAATTTACCAGTTTTTCATAGCTTTGGGTCAACGATACTTTTATATCCAGGCCTTCATACAAAAAAGAATAAATATATGTAGTGGTGCCTAGGATAGTCTCATAGCCATGGATTTAGGCAAGACTATAACTGGACAAACAGCCTTAATAAGAATTTTATGAGTCCTAGATTTAAAAAGGCCTTCATAGAGCTTGTATTCTGTCTGCCTCCAAGTGCTTCACCAGTGGCCAATGTCACATGATGCGTTAGTTTCAGTTAGTATGTTTTTACAATTTGTTCCTCCATTAATACACATCCCAAGCTTAGCTTTTTAAAAATGAGATTTTATTTTTTTGCAAATCCAGACAATAGAAAACAAAGAAAAAGAAAATTAGGACATTTTTTGAATACCAATTCTGCCAATTAAATGTATAGATCCTTAGTGTTTTTTATCTATAAAATGAGCAGAGCAGATTATTAATATATCAATCAGTGCAAAATTTATATAGCTGTGTTTTTGGCCTTTGTGAGGGATTTCTATATTTCCAACTTATGTATGGATCAAACAATTGCTACAAGCTATTTGCATATATAGATATGTGATAGACATTATCTATACACCGAATAAACAGATACACATATATAAGATCATGGGTGCTGCTGTGATTAATAAAATAAAAATTACTTCTTTTTATAAAGTATCTGATATAAAACTAAGTAAATGTGGTTGTCAAATTTTTTATGTTCAAATGGGGATTTTATACTTTATAAGACTTTGAGTTTCTATATTATGGAATGCTAAGCAGGAGGAAATCATATGATAAATTTACGTTACCTGTTAACTGGGTCAAGGACTTTTTCCAAATACTTGAAATAATTCTTGTCACCGCTTTCCTCATATGAACAGAGGGAGGCACAACTGCAGAAACACAATAGAGATTTACTTCTGTTAATCATTAGACAAATTAATATAGGTTAATTGAAGATTAACACTGGAGTTATATCAGCTGTCTATAGTGATGGGGAAAAATATTAAAGGAGATTATAACAAAATATCCTAAGGATATATTTTGTATCATAGCTGTTGCTGGTTACATATTTTCTCATGTAAATTCTCAAAAACAGTAATTATCATATCAGATTTTTCAGCCCTATTCTTTAAAATATATAATCTTTGAAATATTTTCATTATTAACCTTAGAATAGTTCAAAAGTAATTAGCAATATTCAATATAACAAATGAACAGATTCCTAAAGATCCTCCATATACCTGGGTCAAAGGCTAAAGAGTCTCATGAAGTTAGGATGTAACAACTTTCATCTTTAAAAAAATTAGAATTAATGAAATAGAAATGTCCCAAGCCTTATTTAACTAAAATGATTTATTTTAATGAAAATATAAAAGTAGATGTGAATTCAATGGCTGTTTTAAATACAATTATATTTTTCATGTTTTGGGGTAGGGACTGTGGGGAATTGTTGCTTTGTTGTTCCAAAAGTGGCTGGCAGGGATGTGAATGACTATAATTAAGAATGTTTTAGAGAGTTAGAAAGAAATCAATAGAATCAACTCTGTGTGTGTGTGTGTGTGTGTGTGTGCATGTATGTGTTATCAAAGTTAAAAAAAATGAAAAAGGCAATACATTTTCATTTAAGCTTTCATTTAAATTAGATAGGGATATAAGAAACAAATATGTGACTGGAAATACAAAAATGTGGAGAGTATAGAATGACACAGTAACCACTGTATTATTAGTGATATTTTTTGTTTTCATAAACATACTATATTAAAAAATGTTCTGCTTATAAAATGCCATGACAAAGAGCCTAGCCACTAAATTCTGTTGTATTTGAAATATTATAACCTGAGGCTATTGGTTCATACATTAGCTATGCTTAAAGTATGCTTGTTACTACTTGGCACCGTCAGTTTTAATGCAGCTTTTGTTGGCTTTAAACACTGAAACAAATAGAAAACAATCAGGCTCTAGTGGCTTGGAAACCTGGAGAGCAGCCCAGCTTTCATTTATTAGGGCTCTGGGAAAATAAATTTAAAAGGGGAAAATTTTCAAATCTTCTTTCGAGTTACATTAAACAAGTACTTCTCCCAAGGATCTCCAAGCCCTTTTTACATGCATTTATTCTGCTCGTTGATAATATAAATTGAAGTAGGAACTAATGCATTTCAGGACTGAAGTGTTTATTCAAATCCTTCTTGGGTCTGAAGAGAGTACCAGTAGTTATGTATGAAATCACAGGGTGTTATCTATTAGAGTAGCAGCTGCAGCTGGGTATGGAGGTGCCCTAATGAAATCTTTAGAAATCTTCATATTATTTAATATAGTAGTATATTCACTGGACTACTTTGTCCAACTGAAAATTATTTTGAAAATTCTAATATTTTCTAATTAAGCATGTAAACTATCAACATTTACAAACAACTTAAAGAACTATGCTTTATTGCTATATTATTTCCACAGTTCTGTCAATATTTGTAATATCTTCAGCTTACCATTTTGTGTGTAGTCTTGGTAAGTAGTTCCTGAAGAAATTAGTCACACTTGGTAAGGTAATTGTACAGGATAAGCTACTATGCACAGTATTACATAGTATTCCTGTAAGGTGGGTGCAAAGTATGAGAATTGTCCTGTTATAAACCCTTCAGGTCCTGGGTTATAATTTTCCAATGTAATATAAATCTGGTAAAGGAAATAGAACCTCATACAGTTCCTGAATCTTCTCTGCGATGAGGAGGGATTATGTAGTCTAAATTGAACTAAAAAAGTAACAGTTAAGCCCAGGATGTTGTTATTTCCTCTTTTAATAAAATTATTAAACAGGTGTATATCTTTATGGATGAGATTTTAAAGTATTACATTTATTTTCTTTTGGTCCAGAAGGCTCTGGCAGATGAAAAAAAAATCCATCTCTATGAGAATTATTAAAGCAAATATTGAATAATAAAACTAATTTTACCATGTGTATTTTGTATTTCCAACGCTAGACCTGGTTCTTGAAATCACTGTACCAAGTAGCTCTTGCATTTTTTCTTCACCCTAAAGTAAATTTTGCTGCTATTTAAATTAGTTGCTATATCATTTCTTATGGTATAATTATTTTATATTTTTGCTTTTGGCATATTTATTTAATTATCTAAAACTACATACTGTGTATTCTAGGCCCATGCATATAGCTGTGATTTTTTTGTCTTACTGTTGATATATTTATATATTTTATTTTATTACTTTATGCTATTTTTTGCCCATCAAGGCCCAAGTTAGAGTAACTCATTAGAGGTCTCTTTTTTTTTTTTTTTTTTCCTGTCGCCCTGGGGAAAGTGTAATGGCATCATCATAGCTTACTGCAACCTCAAACTCCTGGACTCAAGCTATCCTCCTGCCTCAGCCTCCTAAGTAGCTGGGACTACAGGCACATGCCACCACATCTGGCTAATTTTTCTATTTTTGTAGAGACGGGGTTTGGGGGGTGGGGGGTCAGGGGGAGGGTGCATCCCACTCTTACTCAGGCTGGCCTGGAACTCCCAGCCTCAAGCAATGCTCCTGCCACAGCCTCCCAGAGTGCTAGGATTACAGGCTTCAGCCACCATGCCCAAGCCATTTAAGGTCTCTTATGAATCATATTACCTACCTTGATCTGAGTTTATCTCTGAAGGACAAAATGAGTAATATACAAAAGCAGGTATAAAATATTCTTAGTTAAATTTAGACCATAAATGAGAATTTTTTTATTTTGTTGTTAAATGTTTGAATGAGAATGCTTTTAAGGAAAGACATTTATAAGAAAATAAGTTATAGTCACAAAAGCATGACCAAAGGCTCATGCTTCACAACATATTAACAGCTTTATTTGGGTATAATTGATATATAAAAAAACTGTACATATTTAACTTACACAAATTGATGAGTTTGGACATATGTATTCACCCATGAAACTATCACCACAATTAAAGTATTAAACATATCCATCATTCTCAAAAGTTTCTTCATATCCTCCCCATTTAAATTTTAAGTGCACAAGGTAGAGTTGTTAACTATAGGCACTATGTTGTACAGCAAATCTCTAGAAGTTATTCATTTCGCATAAATGAAATGTTATGCCTATTAAATAAAAATTTTCCATTCAAAGGGCATATACTTCTGAATGCTGTGGTCTTAAGCAAGATACTAGAAAGTAGAACCACTGAAAATATCATCAGAAGAGAACTATTTCATTTCATTTCAGAAGTCCCAGTACCTAGCTTTTAGTAGGCACTTAATGAATATTTGTAGAATTAATAAATACATAAATAAATGTTTCAACTAAGATCTTATTTGAGTCTCATTTAAAAAACTGCAAGGTTGTAGTTCAGTTCACAGACTTTGAGACTCTTATCTCAGCCCATATTTCATCCCTGCTTTTTTGAGAACTATTCCTTGACCCCCAGGGTTAAGTCCAAGAGGATGATTTTTTTTTTACATGAACATGCCTCCCTGGCCATAGCTAACCTATCTAGGTTTAGCTTCTGATGCAAATTGACTCATTCAACTCTCATCTCAGAAATACTTCTTAAAAATGTTCCAATGTGGCTAAAATGGTTAGATGTAAAATTAGAAACAGCGGAACAGCCATATTCTTCCCTGTGAATTGAGAACACCTATCTACTGAGGAAAGAAAAAGAAGGAGCCCTATGGCCCTCCAGGTCTTGATTCCAGATCCCTTCCTTCTCATGTGAAGTTTAATTACATTCATAAAGGCATTTCTCTCCCTATAACATTTCCTGCTGTTTTCCCTTACAGTAGATCATTGTGGTTTGCCTTAATTGAAACCAAGCACGTTTGGCTAATACAATGGGAAAGGAATATTTTTTTCCATATACATTTAGTAGCTAAGGAGACTAAGACTTAAAAAGGTTAAGGTTTGTGCAGGCAAAAAAAATGACAGAGACAGTATTAAAGCTATATGTTTTGATCAATGTTTTTTATATTATATAGTATGTCTTTGGACAAAAAAAATGAAAAGTTAATAGAGAGAATCAATTAAAAATATATCAATAAACATTTTGTCCAGTTCCAGTGAAGAGCAGAATATTGAGGAATTATTCTATTTGGATGTGATAAGAGGTCAAACGATTATCTGGACAATTAAAAAAAAAAACACGTACTAAAGGAAAAAGGCCAATCTTGTGTCTAGGTTTGAAGATAAAGTGAAAATTAATTGTAACTACTATATCTGAAAAAATATGGTGTTAAAAATATCTGTTAATAGAACTACATCATCCAATACAGACTGTATTGGATGCCATTAACCACAGGTGTATATTTAAATTTAAATTAATTAAAATTAAATGAAATTATACATTCAGTTTTTCACTTGGAATGAGCACATTTTCAATGCTCAATAATTTCATGTTGTTTGTGATGACCACATTGGACAAGGCAAATTATAGAACATTTTCATCATTTCAGAAAGTTCTATTAGACAGGGGTGATCTAGAAAGGTATGATTTTTTAATAGAAGAATTTGTCTCCAAACTATGATTTCTGCTTATGAAGCATAAACTAGTCAAGATAATAAAATTATCTAAAATTTAATAAATATGCTTTAGTGGAGGAGCTGAATTTTCTGTGTTGTTCAGTGTATGTAGAGATATTTATTATAATATATGATTCTGTTTTTTTATGTTCATTTTGATTCAAATAGCTATTAAATATATTCTTAATATATAAACTCAAGTGGACCAGAGCTCTAAATCTTTCCTTTGTATATTAATTATGATCTTCTATTGCCCAGGATTTCAGTGGTATGTCAGATATTGTTGTGTTTCTTGGAGAAAAAAGAAAAAAAATAATTTATATGACATTTCTAAAAATAGCACAAAATTGTCAAGAGAGTAAAAATTTCTCTACAAGAGATGTAACTCAATATAGGAAGCTTATAAAACTCTTTAATCCATATGGTACTTGGAAGTTTACATGCAATCTTAAATTCATCTTACAGTAATGCTATGAAATAATGCAAGGTAACTATGCCTTGATGTACTTTTCTATATAGGTATATATATTAAATGCTATTTATTAATATGAATATATATATAATGTACATATATATCTTTGAAAATCAAATTTTTATTCTGCATCCTGCCTGTAAGCCTTATCTATCTAACACTGATATTTTAGTTTCCAACTCTCCAGAGATTGCATGATAGTGGAAAACAAATTATCAAAGCAATTAAAATGTTTTCATACCTACGGGAGCTAGAAATCTGTGCTTTTAAAATTAATTATTAGTTTCAATTCCTGAAATGTAGACAAGGCTACAGGTACTCAATCAAGCTGTTAGAATGTGCTATTTTGAGTCAAAATGAAAGATATTTTTGTCAAAAGCATATCTTAATATCTAAAGCTATCAGAAATATTTATTGAACTTCAATGAAAATAAATATGTAAAAGCAGCAAATTTGACTAGAGGGATTTCCCCCTCTTTGATAAAACGGTACAAATCTAATCACTATCTGCTTAAAAACTTAAATGCTGGTACTTTTTATAATGTATTTAAATAGTCCTTAAGCCCATCTAACTTGTTATGTACTTTGAAAAAATACGGCTAAATATTGACAAACTTTAAACATTTACTTTAAATTACTTATAGATGAGAGAATTCTTAATGAATTAAAATTACAGATTCCTTTTTGTATCATCATTTTAATAATTTCCATTTAACTTTAGATTACATTCTGGATCTAGCAGTTTCCCTCCTAAGCTTGTTTACCCAGGTGCCTTGGGAGACTTATTTTAGAAGACTTAAGACTTTTACTATGGTAAATATTTGTAAATGTTACTCTTTCTCCCACCCCCTAGAAATTGTGCTAATAATAATTTTTAAAAAGCACCAGATCATCATTTTAAAAGAGGCTTTATAAAGGTGCAGTCTGAACCTGACTTTAGCATTTAGGCGGAGCTTTAATTTTGTTTGTAGAAATTGTTATATATATACCTTCCCATCAAGCCAAACACCAGATTAGAGACCTAGAAACTTTAAGTAACCCTAAACTCACCTGAAGGTAAATACTCTTTTTAGGCTTTTCCAGGATAGTAAAATCTCTGGAATTTCTAGAATTAACAGTATTTAGAATTTTTTAGGCAACATTACTTCGACAATTTGTGAAAGTTAATAGTTTTATCCACATATTACTATTGTCAGATCTGTTTCAATATCACCGTTATTGAGGAAAATTCCATTTGTTTTAACAATAATTTACTTTGAAAAAAGAGCACAAAGGTACAGTGAAAACACTACTGCTCTGGTAATTAGAAGACTTAAAAGCTCACACTTGTTTCTATTTAATTGGTTGTTTTTAAAAAAATATTTACTGACAGCCACTATATGTCAGACTTACTGTTCTAGGTGCTGATGATGCAGCAGAAAAAATTAATTTAAAAATCCTGGCATTTAATTAATTTACATCCTAATGATTATTCTTGTGGAAATTGCTTAACTTCCATATTTGTCTGTATAATGAATGCATTTACATACATACATATACTTAAATATATAGAGAAATAAATCAAAGGCTTTATCAATATGTATGTTGAGGATCTCTATAATAATGTAAGAAAATGTCCATTTTATTTGTTGGTTTTTACTAAACAAATCATTCCTAGCGCTTAAGAGTCATATTGAACTTTCTATTTCAAATGCTCAGTTGCAGAAAGGAAAACTATTGTCTCAGATTTGCTGTTGTGTAACCCACAATAACACTGACCTTTCTTTATTGTCATATTGCATTTAGGGCAGATACCTGATTTGTTATCCACCTAAGGATTCCTTTTGGCAATGTGACCTATTCATTTTCTTTTATCCTTTGAGTCCCTACCTTTTAGAGTGATTTGATATAAAAATTATATTTGTTACAGAGCAAAAGGTTAGCAATTACTTGAACTAGAGGCCACTATTAGGACTTGGCTATTTTTTAAAGGCTAAGTTATAACATTGTATTACTACTGGAATTATAGTCTTTTTACCTGGAATGGATCTTGAAGATCATCTAGTACTATCCTATCATTTTACAGTATTTAATCATCTAACACAAGGTCACACAGATGGTTGGTAGCAGAGCTGAAACTCCGTCCAAAATCCAAAGCTCTTTCTACATTCTTCTTGTGCTTAAAAATCCTCATTTATATGCATTAACATTATTCTTCCTTTCTTCTTTCTTCCTACTTCTAAAGTTTATAATAAAAATGTACTGCTTTGACATGGCTTGAGCTAGTGTATTCTAACCATGTAAATACCCACAATTATCTTCTGTCAAAATTATACCCCCTAAAAATCACATGCTTTAAAAAATTTAACTTAGGAACATGATTATTGTCAGATATAAGACTATAAGGATCCCAGTTGATTTTAGATGAACAACAGTCTGGTAAAAGTAAGTTGTGTTTTAAAGAACAGCAAAAATGACCACAAAACTTAGCAATTATTTTAGGAAATTTATAATTGACATTCTCAGATATCACTGTTTGATTCTAATGCACACTAAGAATTAGATGAATTTTAAAAATTATTTTTAAATATGCCTATGAATTATATACATAATCAATTTAATTTTAAACCTTAAAAATTTCAAGAGAAATTTTAAGGGTTTGGCCATTTCTTTAGATAGGATGAGATAAAAACAGAAAATTTAAAAGTAGAAAATATTTAAGTTTTGTGCAATTCTATAGGAAAGTAAAGATTATTTGATAAAATATTTCAAATTTGAAATACAAATTCTTGCTTGGTACAAGGCTATCTATAATATCTTTTGCCATTTTAAGTATCTTAATATGTTTGAATGCAAATATGTAGCCTACCTCTCCACAACAATCAGAATTTTAGACATAGAAATAAATTTGACAATAATAGATTAACTAAGGCATTTTCAGATGAACTAGCTAAGGCCCTAAGAAATTAAGTGATGTACTATAGCTCTGTAAATTCCATTAAGGTAGGGAATCTGTCTTGTTCCTCAGTGCCTTGCATGCCTGAAAAAGAGTAAATGCTCATTAAGTATTTGTAGCATGATATAATGCATTAGTAAATGAATGACACCTAGTGCTAAGATGTCTAAAATTAATGAAATAAAGTATGTGATATGCTTCAAAAGGGACATGATAGCTAGAATGCATATGCTTTTATCTGACTGTGGTTCTTAGAACCTTGAACATGAAATACGCATTCAGAAGGAGTCGATCAAGAATCAGGATGCTAAAACAAGACAGTTTTCTAAACTCTTTGTTATTCACAGTATGCTTTTTAGTTTTTCTTTAAAATATTGTTAATTTTCAGAACACCACACATACCCAAACAAAAATATAGTGCAAACATGACTTTTGAGCCTGTAATCTCAGAAACTTGGGAGGCTGAGATGAGAAGATCACTTGAGTCCAGGAGTTTAAAACCAGCCCGGGAAACATAGCGAGACCTTGTCTCAAAAACATCAACAGTAACAACAAAGGCTTTTGAATCAGTATGAATTATTTTGAAAATATCTATCCACCTGAGTCATGCTGTATTCTGTCAACATAGATTATTTGGGTCAACTCTATGTAATTGTAACAATCTTGTCAAACTAATTTAATTTACTTCTAAGACAGAATGGAAGGATAGGTAGATGGGGATGTGGATAGCAATTGTAATAATATCCCTTGACTTTGAATTCAGTTCTATAGATATGATCATTGAAATCAGAGAACATGAAGATATGAAGATAGAAACAGAGATAAATCCCCTAGAAATCATTGCTTTCATATTTGTTTTGCATATACATATGTCTATATTTATATGTACATCTCTCTCTATCTACATATCACTATCTATCTTGCCACATTTATTGGAGAAATTAATCGATATTCCATGCATGTGTATGCACATAGTATGGTACCTAGCACAGTATGTAATACACACACATATATGGCATTTGCTCTCAAGTGGGAAATGTTAAAGATAGACTTTGTGAATTTTTCTATAGTGAATATTAGGAAATATAATTTTTGAAATCTTACTATACATGCTATGTTAATTATGTATGCATTTATTTTCTCTTTTGCTGCAGGAGAGGTTTCATCAGAAGGGAATTTATATTAAATATGTTGAAAATAACGTTTTCTATTGCAATCACAATACATTATCTCAATTAAACTACAGTTTTTCAAAATATGACATTTCTTTATTCCATGGATTTTTTTCATCATTTGAATACTTCCAATTTTAGATCGTCTCACATATTCCATTTAAAATCTTCATATTTGCAAACAACAAAATCTTTATTCAGTTTTTTCTTCTTTCAGCTAATTTATACTAACTTTTAAAACCTTTATTTCCAGGTCAATAAGTATTTGAATCTGTTTGTTTATTTATTTTTTTTTTCTAAAGCATGTCCCTATGCTAATTCTTTCAGAATTCTTTGTATTCATTTATTATGCATTTGCAAGAAAATTTTCATGAGCCTGTTGTTTATATTACTTCATATTCTCCCTTTAATTGTGTCAACTTTTCCATTTCTGTTTTCTTTAGTTGTTATCCTCACATCTTCCATTTATGTATTTAAATTTATTTAATCAGAAGTGAGACTTAAAACTGATGCAATGTCAGCTGAAATCTTAAGAGCGTCCAGAAGAAATTCAAAGCAAATCAAATTAAAACTGTCAGCAGGAAACAACTTCAAACATCGTTCTGTTCAATGGCTACTATTGTAATTTAAACTTTCACTTAGAATTAAAAGCAATTAGAATAAAGGCATTCAATTTTGAATTTTTATTCAAATGTAGCAATGTAAGTCTGTTAATACTAAACAGGTAAATTTGAGTGTGCAGTTGGGGATTTAAATAAAATGTGGTTATATAAAGCCCCTTTAATTTATGTTCCAAAGCTCCCTGTTGTTAGAAAGAGTTTCAAAACTTAATTATCTTGATGACTACTATAAAATTCTGTGACAAATTACCCTAGGAAATATAAGAACATGATTTAGGACAGAAAGGTTTTAAATTAGCTGACTTTTGCTCAGTGGAATTCTATCAAGCAACCTTTATTTGGTAACTGAATATTGATGGAGAGAGAAATGGAAAGATTACAGGAATCTTCACCCATTCTTGCAAAGTAAGTTGTAATCTCTACATTCCATATCTACTAACCAAACATAGAGCATCATCTGAAACCTTGAGACATTGACTTTTTCTAGATTTGCTATTTTCTGTAAAAGTTTAAGTTATTTGTTCATTAAAGACTAAAAAGAGCCTGAGTCTCTCTTAGCTTGGTTGCTGAGCATGTGATTTAAAATAAGATATATGTAACAGAATGCTCATACCTGTATTTGATTCTCCTGAACCAAATTAATCTAAATTCAATAGCAGAATTCTGAAAAATACTCTGGTGAAAGTGTCAGCTCACAGGACTCTGTCAGCCTTCTTGGATGATTCCTTCAGGAACTTGCTTGCCATTATTGTACTAAACATTTTTTTTTTTTTTTTAAATGGGGGAAACAAAGGAGCTGGGCACTGCTGTTAGCCACTAACCTCTTTTCACTGGCTTAGCAGTGAAATTTTAGTTTCACTAGGCAGATCAATTTTAGTCTTATTAGTACCTTCTGTGTTTCCTCTGTACTTGGTTGCAATGTTGTTTCATTTCAACATGAGTTGTTGAATTTCAAGCAGTATACTTAAATATATGTTTTAAAATTTCCCTGCATATTTTCAAATGTGGGTCTTCTAAATTAATCAATACAACTGCAAATAGACTCGACTCTAAAGACTGTCCTCTCATCAAGAAAACAATTTCTACTAACTTTTTTTGTTAACTTACTAATCCTCATTTTTAACAGGAAAAAAAGTCCTTTAAAGTATTTTGAAGTTATCCTTGGGTTTGTTTTTCTGTTTTGTTCTTTGCATTTGTCATGAAAAGATTGAGATGTAGAAAATATTTTCCTAAACCAGTTTTTTATCTCCATTAAAAAATTAGAATCTTACTGTAAAAACTCCAGATATGCTGTTTTTCTTTTGCTTCTATGATTTCCTTTCAATCATTCATCCAATCATTACGTGTAGAAGAGAAAGGACAATGTATTCTTTGTGTACACCTAATTTACTTAATGTTTTATGTGTATTACAAGCTTTTAAATGTATAATTTTATTTAATCTTAATGCCTACACACAGGGAAATAGGCAGAGCAGATGATAATACTTACACTAGAGGAACTGTGCTCAGAGAGATCAGTAACATGGCTATCTTAAGGGTGCTGAGGCATGATCTCATCTGATCACACATCTAGTGCCCTTTCCCATTGCCTTGTAATGTATCTTCCACCTAATCCTTTTATTCTTTCACTCATTCAGGGGCATTCCTAAGGACTTCTACTAGCCTTATGAACCATACACCAAGACATACTATATTAGCTCACTCATATGAATTATATGTGTGCATGTTTGTAATACCTGGTAGCTAATATAAATTTTGAATCTTACAATTGCTACACAATAATGAACTCAGTGTCATTGAACAAAAACTCAGATGACTGTCTGATGATTTATACTTTCAGAAAGTTTACTGAATGTTTTACCAACTCCTTGGATCAATCTCATATGGTAAAGATCAATGCTAGCATCTTTTTGTGGTGATGTTAATTAATTTCTGCCTAGATTCTACAATTCTTATATATCCTCCCAAAGTAATCCATCATCATGCTAAGGCAAAAAGAATTCAATCCATCACTGCTGGAATCTGATAGAGGGCTTAAGGGGAATGCAAGTCATCTTCCCAACAGTAATCAAACAGCTGTGATACATGCCACTTTACACTTATATCATCATATAATAGATGGCTTTCTTCTTCATGGAAGCTTGCCTTAAAATTTTCAGACAGATGGACTCTGATGCAAAGGTTTTCTTTTTGTGGAATTTAAGGCTGTGAACTAGTTATTGACAAATACTACATCATCAGTTCCAGTTGAAGACACAGCCTAATAAGTAGAACATTGGCACTAATCCTTATTTAATCAGCCTTAAAATGGTAATTTCAAATTGATGAGGGCACAGGGAATAGATTTTGTACTCATAAAGTGCTTCTAAAAATACCAGTAATATGTGTATACAATCCAAGAATGAAATTAAAGAGCCCCCAGCTCGTCTAAGAACAATAAACTATAAAGAGCCTGACAAAAGTACAACTGAAGGACCTCATACAAACTCAGAGAGGCAAATTCCTTCTGCTATTTTCAGTAACACATATTCATGTTTATATTCTCAAAACTTAATCCATGGAACAAATATCCATAGGATTAAAAGAAAAGGATTTTTAGAATGTGAGTGTAAGTTCTGTAAAGAACTTCTGTCATTTCTGTGGATGGTATAATCAGAGAGTAACAAGATTTAATATTGAAAAGAATTTTGGAGCTCATAGGATCCAATCTCATCATTTGATAAATAAGGAGTGTAAATGGGTGAAGGTTAGAATCTAGACAATCCTCCAGTGTTTTCTATGTTCCTGTGCTACCTTTGTAAATGCAGGCCCATGAAGAAAGAGTTGGCAAGGAGCCTCGCCATGAGGAACCACAGCTCTACCCCTTTATGAGAATGCTTCAGAACCCTTACGTGTGGGTAAAGCTGTAATGCAGATAAATTTGTCTTTTTACTTATCCTTCCAATTTCTCTTCTTCCTCCATGACCAGCCGTCCAGGACATGTCATTCTTACTCTACTTACTTCCTTGCTAAACCTGATTTTAGTAAAGGATCTATGTACAATAACGTATGATCATCTCGTGTGTTAACAGAAAAAATTTTGCAGAGTAAAGAACCTCTAGATAAAGTATCGTGACCCCAGGATGAATCTACTTGTGAATTTTTAATAGTTAAAAAGGATTTGGACAAGAAAGTTCTTGAGGCAGACATGCCTCCCTTCCTATGCTTCAAACAAATTCCTAAGGTAGTTTCCACTTAGGCACAATTGGAAATTTGGCTTTGATAATAATACCAGCAGCAACAAATACAACTAATAATATAGACTGAGCATATCTGCATGGTACTGAGGGCATTATAGACATTAACTCTTTCTTCTTTGCACAACCTTTTCTGCACCTATTTAATCTATTAGGAACCTGTGGAGACATTAAATAACTCACTGAGTGTCTTAAAGCTAGTGAATAGGTTTTGGACTCTCATCTGCGTGGTGTAAATGTCTTCTCCCAATGATCTTAATGGACTGTTTACTACCCGACACTGTTTTTCATATGCTAGAATTCTGTAGGTCACACTTGCTCCCTGTCTTCATATTTCCCAACAACTGGAAGTTAATAATTGCACAGCAAAATCTTAGTATCGACAGCTTTGTTTCTATAGAATCATGGTTTTAATATTTCCAATTTTGAAGTAATATTAATATATGATAAACACATATACATATTAGAGTATTGATATGTTTATGAAAATTCTGTAGCCAAGGCATCACACCAAAATCTGAGATAAGAAAATCATCCTTTCATTTTTATTATAATAAAAAGATAAAGTTATAATTATATAATATAATGATATTTTAATAACTAACATATATATGTAGAATGGATACATATATTTTATAATACTTTGGCATACCTACTTTATGCTAGCCATTGCCTTAAATGATATAAGGTATATAAAAATAAAAAATTAAAGTCTACTGAAGATTTCTAGAGATGAAAGAGGATAGAATATCTACATTTCTGGAAGCAGGTTGGGGCAAAATATCTTGAATATATTGCTACAGGCAATCATAGGAATGAGACACTCATTTCTCACTGATGTGATTAAAGAAAACTTCATTACAATGTTCATATCTGAGCTTACGTACCTTAATGTATGAGTAGGCTTTTGAAGAATTGAGGTGGAAGAACTGAATTTCAAGCAAAGCAAAGTAACAGAAGCAAGTGAAAGGAAATATGAAACATCCTAGTTTTACTGAGTGTCTTTGTGGAATAGTATATGTTTGAGCTAGAAAGAATGATTGGACCTGCATTATGGGAAATGAGGTATTTTGAAGATATTTAAGCTTGGGGGTAGTATTTTCAAATTATTATTAGTGGGAAAGTTTACTGACTGAATAGAAGAGAGATTAGACATAGAGAGGCTAAATAGAAGGCCATGATAGCAAACAATATAATAATTATCATTATTGACTGTCTATTGTGCAATAGCTCCTTTACACACATTATTTCAGTTATTTTTATGACATACCTAAAACCAGATGCGAAATTTTTATACAGGTAAAATCATTAAAATTTGAAGAGCTAGATGGCTTGCCCAAGGTCGTAAGACTTTTAAAAGAAGAAAATATCTTTCAAGAGGTTTAACAAGACAAAGTCTGATTAACATTTGATAATTAAATGGTCATTGGTAAGCAGTTTCTTTGCAGGGGTGAAGGCTAAAGACGGATAGCAAAGAATGCAAGAATGAGATTATAATTTCATAAATGGATATATAAATAAAATGTATGATGACAGGGTCATATAATAAGTTAAGGGATTCTTGTGTGTTCGTGAAGACATTATGAAAATGGACAACTTGGTGACAATTGCCTAATTTGTCAATAGTCTCTCTATTGTCAAACTGTGTGAGCATATGATGAGTCCACTCACATATTAACTGTTTAATTTTAGTTTATAGTTTTCTTTGGCACTAATTGATAAGGCTTACTTGAAAAAATAAGATTTAAATTTTTGAATATATGTATACTCATATGTTGCAAAGTAATATATTTTCATCCAACATCTCAGGCTTGAAGGGATATTCTCTTGAATAGGACTACCTATTAATTAAATCACTGCTAGGTGGATTTCATATAAATTATTGCTCTCTGTCAGCTCTGAATTTTTTAGCTCATTGGTGTTAAATTTAGTAACGAAAATGCAAGAGACTTGATTTTTTTTTTTTGGCATTTTATTTAACTTTGTGGGACATTTTAAGAACAATAATGTCTGGCTTTTAAAATCTCAGTGTGATAAATAAGTCAATTACACTTGCCAAATTTTGTTAATTCAAGACAGATATTGTAAAATCCATGGGATAAAGAATCCAAACATACTAGATATGTCAGCTTAAAAAGTCAAGGTAATTCAATTGTACATTATTATTTAAGAGACTTCAAGGCTTATTTTATGCTGATAAATTAATTATACACTGTAGAATATTCTCTAGGATAATGGAAGCTCTATCTTAACACTAAGATTTCTCTTGTCCCATTGCTTTGTTAGTAAATTTAATTTGATATTACTTTAGGGTAATAATCTAGTAAATAAAAAGGGCCCAAATTAGAGGAAAATAACTAGTAGAAGCATATATTTAAAAGCTTTCTTGATTTGCTTTTTCTCAGCATGCTTGAGTTTGAAAATGAGTAAAATTTAAGTCAAATTAAATCCATATTTTCCAAACTACCTATATAAATTATAATTAAAAATATTTACATCTGTTTTTTTCAAATAATTTTTTGTTTTCATTGTCACTATTTTCCCCAATTTTTTTCCATTTCCAATGACTCTCTTTCAGATGTCATTTTCCATCTCCACTCAAGCAGAATGCCTCATTTGTTACCAACTTGTGAGAGAAGCCGTATTCTGTTTTACCAGATACAGGAATTGCTCCAGATTCTTGTCAGTATAAAGGATGATGCCCTAACATTTTTTATAATATAGCAAATCTCTTTCAGTTCCTATAGTTTGAGAGACATTAGAGACATGACATGCCCCTGACTAGTCCATGTTAAGTGTCCGATAAATATTATTGAACACATATTGACTATAAAATAATGTGGTAGTATATTGAACTTTATATCTTCAGTTGAAACATCATACTTTGTTCTCATCCTTAAGCAGAAAAAATAGTATGTGATAGACTGAGGCCTTAACTCCTGGCATTTTGGGTTGAATTTATGTTCCTCATTTTATAGCTTTATTTCTCCTTGTAGTATTACTGGTGATGATTCCCAATGTCTATAGAACCTAGCACAGTGATAGATATAGCACCTCAAAAATGTGTCAGCTGATCAAATCAAATAGCCTACAGTATAAATCCCAGAATTTGAATACTCACACTAGCTGTCCAATTACTTTTAAAGCTAAAATAGCTTGTTCTGAATACAGGGTTGGGAGGTATATAAACTTATTTTATAATCAAGTGTACTTGAAGATTGTATCTACACCTTCAAAGTGTTGTTAATGTTCAATCAGCATTATTGGTACAAACTGAAATTTTAAGTTCATAATTATAATATATTGTGATTTTTAAAAGATGATCATAGTAATGAAGGCTTCATTTCTCAGAAGAAGCATCAAAAGAATAAAAGTAGTAATCATAAATAAAGAAGTGATGTACTTTTTGTGTGTGTCGCCAAAGGGCTGCTGAATGTAAGAAAAAGCTGCACAATAGATCTATGTTAGCTGAATAATATTTGCCCTGTATTTATAAGACATGTTTTATCTTCAAAATATGATTCAATTATTTCACTATGATAGAAATGCTTTGTATATATCATTTAGAAACTACTTATAGTTTTAATCAGGACTCAAAGCAGGATCTCTGAATAGACCAAAAGGATCCATATATTTTGTAGGTATCTATTTGTCTCTAACATAATATCTGGATTTTAAAAGACTAAATAAAAACTCTCTGAAACAATTTTTCTGTAGAAGGTCTTTAAATATAGTCAAGTGGTAGTGGTCCCTATGATGTAGCTATTTGAATTCAAAGTATTTAAATCAATTTTCAATACTTACACTTTTTAATATAATTAATGAAATGTTTCTTCTGCTATTTCTTTTGTTTAAAGTATTCTTTAGAACAATTTATGGTGTCATAGAACAGTTGATATGAAATAGTTGATAGTAATAGAGACATTAGACAGTTGATTAAAAGAAAGCAAACCAAGATAATAAGTCAAAAGGATCAATACTCAAAATCAATAGACAAAATAATAACAATAGCAGCTATTTCGAGTACTTACAATGTACCAAGCACTCTTATGTTTTATGTGTATTAAAATATATTGGATGGAAACTAAGGTGTACATGTAGACATATATTACACAATCATTACCAAAGTCACACATCTAGTAAGAAATAGATTTGAAATTAAACTCAATCTTTCTCTACTGAATGTGTTCTTAATGGTAACCAGTAATATATATGTTAAGAATAACTTTGGATTATTTTTAAAAATCATAATTTAGAAGAATCAAGGTGACATATTATAAATGCCAATATAATTAATGTTTTTAAATACTTTGAAAATGATTAAGTATAACTTTTTATGTGGTTTTTACAAGAGTGATTTAATATAGACTGTTTTATTTTATTTTTGTGTCACACATCCTCACAAGTGTTGAAACTTCAGAGAATATCATATACTCCTTTCTCTGGATGTCAGAATGTAACATGAGTGGATTATAGAAAAATTGACTATAACCATTACTCACTGTGGGATGTGAGACACTGCTGACCATGTAGATCTGAAGGTTCATTTACTGGCATATGAAAATAATATAATATGAGAAATAGAGGGAAGATTATTAGTAATCAAAATAAATAATATCAGGGGATTAAAGAAAATCTCATAAACAATGCATGCATTTCATGATTTGAATATAGCAAAAAATCTTTTTTTTAGTTAAATGTTACAGTGTTTGAGCATTACTTTTCAAGAGTAATACAAGATTGTTTTTCAGTAAAACCATGCATTTGTCTCCATGATGATAATAATGGTGCTGATGATATTACCAATATGTTTCCATTAACTATAATATCACTATTTTGGCAATCTTCCAGTATATTGCCAATAATTTATTAATAACATACCTCAGCATATCACAAAAAGATATTTCAATTTATTAAGAATTGGGTACCTAGCTTAGAATGTGAAAAGGGATATATAAATAGGTAAAGTCATGCTAGCCTCAAGTAGCGCTGAAGATAAAAAGTTTAGGGAAAGATGTACAAACCGAATCTAATAAACTCTTAAATACACTGCGATAATTTAAAAAGTGTTACTGAACAACCCATTTGAGATCAATTAATTCTATCCGAGAGTGAAGAGTTGTAGGGGAAATTTTACTTAGAATCTGAACTATACCGTGGAAGATGAGTAGATGAGTGCAAGTTCACCAGGGGAAAAAGGTATCCCAGAAAGAACAAAAGATATGCCATAAAGTGCATGGTCAGTTCATCATCTTCCTTAAAGAATGGAAGGATTTGGGCTGAGGCAGGAGGTTCGCTTGAGCCCAGGAGTTTGAGGTTGGTTACTGTGAGCTAGGCTGACGCCACGGCACTCTACTCAGGGCAACAGAGTGAGACTCTGTCAAAAAAAAAAAAAAAAAAAAGGAAAGATTTGGTAATGTCCTGGGAGCACACACTAATTGGAGTCTTGAACCTGGAAGAAAATGTGTGTGGTGAGGGAACACATGCTTTAAATTGAGGAGCAGGTAGACGTGGCAATTTTATTTCAATGAAGCCAAACTATATGTTTGAGGTAAGAAGACAGGATTGAGAGCGAAGGTACAGAGCAGAGAAGAGGCCTAAGTTTGAAACTACCAGAAGCTAAAATTAACTTTTCCAGGAAGAAGAAATAGGTTTTAAAACTAGTCACAAACAACCAGGACAAAAAGGGAAGGTGGACAGACCATTCAGTCATAGTTTAGAAGCTGCATATCCATAGAAATTATTAAGTCTACCAAAGAAATTAAGATTGATTCACATGCTGCATTTTAGGAACTTATAAAGGTGAATATTGATAATATTAAAACACCAATATTAGTTTAACATTAGTTCTTATTTTATGGAAAATATTTCTTCTTTGCTGCAAGAAATAATAATTATAACTGTAACAACGTACAATAAACAACTGTAAAAACGATAGCAACTAAGATTTGGTGATTTCTGACTAAGCTCATAGACTGATTTCCATGTATTGCAAAAGTTGACACATTTACTAAACTATCATGCCTGGATTTCTAATCCCATTTCCTTGCAAAATAAGAATTTCAAATAATATACAACAACTGCATTCACATTTTATTGTTAAAGCTATTTACTGATAATACTACTAATAATAATGAAAATTTGAACAGTGATGCTCTAATACAGTAAGTAACATTTGTACATTTGGAAATCTTTGATACATATCTTAGCTGTTATCTAACAGCAGAACTGAAAAATAAACCAGTTGAGTATGTTAGGTTTATAAAATATGCTAGCAGATTTAAGATTTAAATATTATGATGTCAAATTTTAAAACTTTTGAAAAAAATATTATCCATGGTAATCTGAAAAAAATTATTATAATTTGATTTAACTTAGTAAAATAATAGGTTTGTCATTAGGGGCATTTACCAAAGCTATAATATAGGAACAAAAGTTTTAAAAAATAGTTGTGTTGGCAATAAATTTTTATTACTACCTTGATAGTTAAATCTCAGTGAGTATATTAATCACATGTTGATGTGTATTTACCATAAAATAACTGACGTATTAAATTGAAATCAAGTTATTCTTTAAGATTCTTAATTTGTACCATGACCAGTCATCCTGTTGATTATATGTTTAAGTACAGTATTAATTGATCATGGAGTCTTTTGCTATAAATTACAGAGAGAGAATGACAGATTTCACAGGTTGGTTGTGGCTTAATTGACAAATTTCACAGTTTGAATAGAAAAAGGATATAAACACACACAGGCATAAAGTAGTTACATGGATTCATGATGCGAAAAGTTCTTTTCTTTTTTTTTTTTTTGAGACAGAGTCTCACTCTGTTGCCCGGGCTAGAGTGAGTGCCATGGTGTCAGCCTAGCTCACAGCAACCTCAAACTCCTGGGCTCAAGCGATCCTACTGCCTCAGCCTCCCGAGTAGCTGGGACTACAGGCATGCGCCACCATGCCCGGCTAATTTTTTTTTCTATATATATATTTTAGTTGGCCATATAATTTCTTTCTATTTTTTAGTAGAGACGGGGTCTCGCTCTTGCTCAGGCTGGTCTCGAACTCCTTACCTCGAGCGATCCACCCTCCTCGGCCTCCCAGAGTGCTAGGATTACAGGCGTGAGCCACCACGCCCGGCCGAAAAGTTCTTTTCTAATGTATGCAGACCCATTGATAAATCGAATGTGAGAATACAAAGAAAATGTTAAACATTGAGAAAAATCAAAGAATGTGCTATCAATTGCATCTATCAAAACTTTTGTTTTCAAGGAAAGAAAGACATATATAGGATTTAATGTTTAAAAATCCACGACATATTAACCTAATAAATAAAAGCATACAGCTTTAACAAATGAAATATTAAGTAAAATATTGGAATTGCTTATATGCATTATAGTAAATACTTCTTACATATGTGGAATTTTCTGTTCATTATGCCTTTGATTTTGAAAGGAACCAATTCATTGCAAAACACAGTACTCTGCAAAAGTGTAGCCTCTCATTTTTCCATATAGGACTGAAGTCCTATATCAGGTTCATAAGCATCTGGCCATTAAAGAAAAGTCTTGAGTGACGGTCAAGTTTATAAGATTTAATGATCAAGATGCCAGTGTTCAAAATACAGAATTTTGATTCTCTCTCTTTTAGACTGAGAGTGACACATTATAATAATATTTAATATATTTTTTTTAAATTTCAGCATATTGCATGGGTACAAATGTTTAGGTTACATATATTGCCTTTGCTCTACTCGAGTGAGTCAGAGCTTCAAGTGTGTCCATCCTTCAGACGGTGCACACTGAACCCATTAGGTGTGAATATACCCATCCTCTCCTCTCCCCCACTACCTGCCTGACACCCGATGAATGTTACTACTATAAATGCACATAAGGGTTGATCAGTTAATACCAATTTGATGGCAAGTACATGTGGTGCTTGTTTTTCCATTCTTGAGATACTTAGTGGAATGGGCTCCAGCTCTATCCAGGATAATACAAGAGGTGCTAGATTATCATTGCTTTTTGTGGTTGAGTAGAACTCCATGGTATACATATACCATATTTTATTAATCCACTCATATCTTGATGATCACTTGAGTTGTTTCCAAATCTTTTCAATTATGAATTGTGCTGCTATAAACATTCTAGTGCAGATGTCTTCTTTATAGAATGTCTTTTTTTCCTTTGTGTAGATGCCCATTAATGGGATTGCTGGATCAATCTCATTACTCATTTAGCTCTTTGAGGTATCTCCATATTACTTTCCACGGAGGTTGTACTAGTTTGCAGTCCCACCAACAGTGTATGAGTGTTCCTATCTCTCCGCATCCACACCAACATTTATTGTTTTGGGACTTTTTAATAAAAGCCATTCTCACTGGAGTTAAGTGATATCTCACTGTGGTTTTGATTTGCATTTCCCTGATGATTAAAGATGTTGAGCATTTTTTCATAAGTTTGTCGGCCGTGAGTCTGTCTTCTTTTAAAAAGTTTCTGTTCATGTCCTTTGCCCACTTTTTAATGGGGTTGTTTGATTTTTTTCTTGCTGACTTTCCTGAGTTCTATATAGATTCTAAATTTAATTTTATACCTAGTTTTGTGGATCTTTGAAATTAATAAGCAAACATTGAATGATAGCTGTTTCAAAACTAGATAATATAAGAAGAAAATTTGGATGATTAAGAAAGAATTGTGTTAATAGAATACATTTTTTATTAAAGTTAGAATATTAATTACATAGTAGTTAAGTTGTTAGACTCTTGAGTCAGACATTCCAAGGTTCAAATACTTCCAAGCAATGGAACTATAGACAAGCTATATAAATTCACTAAGACTTAGTTTTTCTGTCTCTAAAATGCAACAGTAGTTTTGTAAGGATTAACTGAGCACACAATAAATAGATATCCATTAAATTAACGTATATTTCTTACTACTAGTAGCAAACTTTGTAGTCATGTAGTTGAGGCATGTATTTGCAAGAAGGTTCATAGCAAAATAATTTATATTAACAAAATATTGAAAACAGCTGAAATATAAATATAATAATTCACAGACAATAAAAACATGAGTAAATCTAAGTATATTGGTAAGGATATATGTTCACCACATACCATTTGATAAAGGCACAGATTTAACAGTGTGTGTTTTATGGTTCAGTTTTAATTGAAGTATAATTATGCATTAAAATTTGTCTAAAATAAACACAAATCTTCTTTAAATGGCATTATAGAAGATCTTATTTTATTTTATATATGCCCTTATCCTGAACTTTTATAGTTAATATAGCTTTGTAGTGACTATAGAGTAACTTTCATTTGTAGAGAAAATTATGATATTTCCGTTAAAAAAATAATGTAATGGGTTGAAAAGTAATCTAAATAGTTCTTAAGAGGTCTAAGTTGATCTGCAATATAAATAAAACTAAAGAAAATAAAAATGTTTTGCTTATATTGTACCCCCCTTTATTTTAAAATGCCTTCTTTGTACATCTGTGTACTCTTTTCTTCATCAATTTCAGTGCCTATTAATGCCAGCAATTTTCAAGGATTGTGGGATGCAGTAGTGACTTGCTCATTATTCCTTGCTTTGGCCTGTGTCTGTGTAATGCCAGATAGTAAAAATGTACCAAACTACGTAAAAAATAGTCCAGTCTATGAGTATGTAAAGTATGCAGATGTTGAAAATTTGTGTGGATTTGTGGCTATGTGGATGTTTAACTTTTTGTTTTGTTTTGCTGTTATTTTGTTGGCCTCATTCAGACAAGGCCTAACAGGCCCTTTTATTTCTTTGTGAACTTAGTGTCTTCTCATGTAAGTGTTAATAGGACTAGCATCATTTTAAAATATAGTCATAGCCACTTGTAGCCTTTGACATAATTGTCTTTTAGCTAAATGAAGTGTGCAGCATTGCTTTAAGTACTTACTAGTAAAATGTAAATTTGAATGTATACTCTCATACCCAATTAACTGTTAATATGTGGACATCTTTTATGATAATTCTTACATTCTTTACTTCTAATTTCATATTTGTTATTTATTTGCTTCTTTGATCTAATGTCTTTGTGCCTCTTGAAATTCTCCTTAACTACCACTTGGAGAGAGGGGGGTGGGGGGAGGGGGGTAGAGGGGGTGAGAGAGAAGAGAGAGAGAGAGAGAGAGAGAGAAAGAAAGAAACACGTAGTCTTCGAATTCCCTAAGGCCAATATTTCCTAAAAAAAAGTCTCTATATTCCAATGAACTGTTATGACTTTGGAAACCTTTCTAATCTTTCTAGCCACTTATCTTCCATATTGTTAAATTTGAATTATCCTCAGATATCCAGAAAGGGTTTAAAATAGGAATTATTCATTAAAACCAAAACAAAATAATCTCGACAGGCAAAATGGATCAAATTGATTCTAGAAATTGTAAATACTTATTGACAGTATTTCTTTTCCCTAACCACTTAAATTTCTTTCCTTTATTTATTCATTTATTTATTTTTTTTTTGAGGGCAGAAAAAACTCAAAAGTGATGGCATCTTTCCAGGCTAAGATATTTCCTTTAAGTCATGGAATTTCATTTCCAACACCAAATAACATGATGTTACCCCATGGATTTGGAGTCCTCATAGATTCCAAAAAGTCCTTAATATTCACAGTTAGTCACATGCTGGGAAGATTGACCTCATGAAATTTATGCATTTATAGAGCTCGCAATATGAGTTGGTTGCTCTCTATTTCATTTCAGATGATATAAAAAGAGGCAGTATTCTGAATAACAATTTCAAGAAAATCATTGACTCAGGAGATTTCAAGAAATCCACTAATAAATTATAAAATGTTGAAGGAAAGAGCCCTGAGCTTCGATTCTGAGGAAGACAGTGTAATACTAGTGTTGATGAGTACTACAGTGATGAATCAGCTCTAGTACTAGACTGTGAAGTTATGCTGAATGGGAAGAGTCTTGAGTGAATCTATGATTTGTCAGGCATTTATTACTGAACTAATCCTAATTTTAAAAACTGACAAAATTTGAAATTTAATAATCACTTAGTAATAATATACACCAAGAGCTGATATACTAGATCAGTACCAGAATAAAAGGAGTTTACAAGAACAAATTTCTACCTTTTAAGTTAAGTTTATCAATATAGTCACATTCTTAATATCCAAATTACTCAATTTCATTCTAAGTTCAAAGGAAAATCTTAAGCATTGTAAAAACATATAACTTACATAGAAATAAATAACATGCAAAAAAGCACTGAAAGTTCATTTTCACATTAAATAAAGCTATACAAAAATGAGTAACCTCCACAAAAACATTTCCTCATGTTTAAATTGAATGGTGATAATTATGAAATTTGACTTTGAATTTGATCCTTTATAATATTTTCTTACTGTCAGGTGATTTTTACATTTTTAATCCTTAGATAATCAATATTATTATCCCTGCTCTATAGATGTGGATACAAAGTATAGCATATGATAAGTGAGAGAACTATGTAAGACCCAAAACATGGTAGGTATTCCTACTAAACCACACTGCTCAAAATAGCATAATTCAACTATTTATGCTCTCAATAATAAATGTTATAACAAGTTTGTATGTCTGTCATTATAGTAAGACTTTTTATAACACAATACAATTAAAATATATTTTTAAATTATGATTAAATGCAAAAATAGAATAGTGGTGATGACTATGACATTGGGTGCTAAGAGAGGAACCTGTTATTATATTCATTATATGAATGATTGAGTTATACAAATAGAATAAAGTGGAGATACTAATGACAAACTTTGGCAACAAAAACAAAGTCCAGATATATTTAGCTTGGCAATTGAAACTGAAATAACCTATTGTAATATGAAGAAAAGTGATAAAATAAATGATCTAAAAGAGAGATATTGAAATGCATTAGAATGTTACATATTATGAAAGTAGGGGAAGTTATTAATTTTTTTAAATAATGGAAGGAAGATTCTTTCTCTGCTTTCAACTCTGTTCATCTTCATTGTACAAAGTTGCTTCAATGATGACTGTATCAAGCAATTTCTTGATATTTTAAACATAGTCATTGTTTTCTTTAGATAGGAGGCATCTTTAAAAAATAGAAATTATTTTATAATAAATAGTATAAAATAGCTTAAATTTAAAAATCTAAAATTAAAAAAAATCTCTGTTAAATAATTCACATAGCTGAATGGATACAGACAATTTGACATTTTTTATAGTCTGAAAACTTGAATTTTGAGATTTCCTGGAGCCAGAGTTACTAATCAAAGGTACCCTTTTTCTCCCATTAAAAGATACTGGGAATCACAATATATGAATAGGATGAAATGGAATAAATAGCCCAAGATGAAGTAATGAAGAGGTATCAGACTGGTCTTCACAGCCTGCATTATTCAAAGTTATAATGTAGCTAAGAGTATTGAAGTGCTTAAGTAACAAAATAACAAAAAATTTAAAAAAATGTTTTTGTTTATATATATATATATATATATGGGTAAATATACAGTCATTTTTGTACTTTTTCTTGATAATTATTTTCTGTACTGTTGCTTAAATACCTTTGTAACTTTCAATCTTTGTTGTACTCAGTTGATTTACAAAGGATAAAAACAGTCCAAAAGTATGGCTTACCTACTTAGCTCTTTACCTAAATATATACTTGTGTGTCTATTTACATAGATAGATAGGTATACACACTCATAGACATACACAGATACATGCATATTGAATATAGTTACTAGTAATCCTTTCTAGACTTATATGTATAAATTATTTATACTTTTGTTATTTATTTTATCATAAATTAAATTATGTTCAACAAAATTTGTTAGAATAGTGGTTATTTGGTATTTCCATATATTATTGTGTACTTATTGCCAATATTCAGGGAAGAATAATCCAGGAATTTAAATAATTAATTTTTTTGTGAAAGAGGATATTCTCAATTCCAACTCTTTCTTCACCCCATAAATAATCAATCTCTCAAATTATTTACTACCACATGTGAAAATTTCAATTAGTGAGTATATTTTAATAGATTGGCATGTAATATGCCACCAGCACATTTATTTTTTATATAACTTTATTGTTTCTGAAGTTTTATAAATCTCTCGATGTGAAGAATTCTGTAATAATAGCTCTATTTTCTTCCAGACCTCAATGGAAATCTGCACATTGGCACTCTGTAAATATCAATTTGCAGAGCTGGGGTAATAAAATACAGACTCAAATGTGTACATAAACACATGTATGTGTATTGTAGTATTTCCCTATAATTTAATAGTTAATTTTTATTTTGCTTTCCAGATCACAAGGTAAAGAAAGCTGCCTTTTTAAATAGTTCTTAACACATGTTAATTCTGAAATGATTTCTGTGAAAATAGTAAGATACTTTTTAACAAGAATGTTTAAGTACATGAAATATAGAAATATAAATTTTGAAAATATTCTCATTAATAACACTTTCATTTTTTGTCTAATTAGTTTTCATGTAAGTTCATTGAATATGAGTTGATAGAGCATAGAAAACAGGGAAAACTGAGAAAAGCATATTGATTAAAAAGTAGCACCTAATGGGCAAAGGAATTGAAATACCTAAATTCTTTGACTTTAGAATTTTATAGATTTTGCACCACCTGATTCTAGGAATAAAATTTATACATTCATATTTCTAGTTATTACTGAGAACAATAAGAATTCCTCTCAAAAAAAAAAAAAAACATTTAATAAAACCTCAGAAAATAAAACAGCAAACGCCACCCCGCTTTGTTCTTGTTTCTCATTGGAAAAAGTTTCTTTCAAGAGAATGCTATTTGGGCCAATTGTTTTTTCTTTAAAATTTTTTTTAACAGATTAAGACTTTTTTGTAATAAAAGTAACTGCAAAATACAGCATTCTATATTTTCCATATAATTTTGTCAGGTTATTTTTCTTTCTTTATCCTCAAAATAAAGATTCAGGTAGAAAACAGCACTTCCTATGCAAGCCGGAGAGTATTGGTATTCTCTAACACTGTGACCCCCAACCCCGAGGCTGCGGACCTGTAGGGTGGGGTCTGTGGCCTGTTAGAATCCGGGCGTCACAGCAGGAGGTGAGCGGTGGGTGAGCAAGTGCACCTTCATTTGCATTTACAGCTGCTCCCCATTACTTCCATCACCGCATAAGCTCCGCCTCCTGTCAGATCAGCTGTGGCATTAGATCCTGATAGGAACACGAACCCTACTATAAACTGCGCATGCCAAGGATCTAGGTTGCACATTCCATATGAGAATCTAATGATTGATGATCTGAGGTGGAGCTGTGGCACTGATGCTAAGGCTGGGGAGTGGCTGCAAATACAGATTATCATTAGCAGAGAGGTTTGTTTGCACAATATATGTAATGCACTTGAATCATCCCGAAACCTTTCCCCCAACCCCTAGTCTGTGGAAAAATTGTCTTCCATGAAAGTGGTCCCTAGTGCCAAAAAGGTTGGGGACCACTTCTCTAACAAAGCTAATTACTCTTGTATTCAGATTTGCCTTTTTATTATGCATTGAAACTATCTGTTGTCATTAACTTATACCTGTTAGTGTTTAACACAATGTTTAGGAGCATGCAATCCAGCAATTATAACTGAGTTCTAATCCATTTATAAGTTGTTAATTTTAGGTAATTTACTTAACTTCTCTCTGTTTTAACTTCTTGCTTGGTAAGATGATAGTAATGGTAACGTATAACAGCCTGGCACATTGTAAGCGCTCAAGAAGGTTAGCAATTATTATTTTCTCACACATATATCTGCATCTCATTCAAGGAATATTAATAATAACTGAACAAAAATTAATCATATACCAGAAAACAGGCATCATGCTAAATTGCAAATGGGAAGAAAAACAAAACATAAGTTAGGCCTTTAAAAATTTCTGGATATATCAGGGAAATGAAATATCACCCTGAAATTAAAACATAATTATGAATTGTGTACCAGAGTTATATGCAGGGCGCAATGGGAATATAGAAAAGAATATTACAAATTTGGAGCACTATCATTGTAAACTATTACTCAGATACCATAAGGATTGATGGTCAGCGGATGATCATTTCAGACAGCATGATTCTTAAAATTAGGGGAAAAAAGCAATTGATTACCAATGCCTAGATTTATAGATATCTTACTGGAAACTTATTTTCTTAAAATAAAAATGCTATGGGACTTTAAACTGTCAAAAAGGAAGAAAAAGCAAGAGAAAGGGAGTGAGGACAGAATGGAGGAAGGAAGGAAAGAATAAAATCATCATTTTATACCAACTATAGTGGTGTCCTCCTTTCCCCAGTATTCTTGCCATTTCACTCATGAAGTCCTCTGGTCTGTGGAGATCACTGCATATCAGTTAGATACACCACCTTCCACTTGCTATTATATGTCTTTTGACTATAAGCTCTCTGAGGGAAGAACCTGGCTTATCTGAATCTGACCCATCAGTGTTATTTCAAGAGTCAGTACCAAAGGACTTGTGAGGATTAAGACATCCTGAAGATCACCATTATGCCTTTCCTCTGCCTTTTTAGAAATTTTTTCTTTTATACTCAAGAGGAGACTTAAAATTCTTTTCACTCTTAAGAAAGAGAGGTTTAGATACTGTGTTTGCGCATCTTATCTTTAGAGAAGTTTACCCCATCACCATTCTCTCTTCAACACATGTCAGACAGTAACTTCAAATCAACATTGCTTATGTAAGAGCCAAGATAACTTGTAACTAAATCTCCCAAATCCCAGACCCTCAGAAGTTCTAGAGACAAACATAAACCAACCCATCAACTGATAAAAATCATTTGACAATCTATTATACAAAACCAAATACAAAGTGTGATTAACTGTCTTTTCATGAAAGTGATAGTTATGCTAAAATGTGTGAACAGACACCATGAATACGATGCCAAAGCTTTAAGCTATTGGCAAGCAGCATTGACTCTTGCCCAATAGCCCAATATTGTCTCTTTTGTCAAGTCCCTGGGTACCAGAGTGATGAATTCACATGGAATGAAACTAAAGCAAAAAAGATATTACAATAAACAGCTAGAAATATTTGTAATGTACTGTTTTGAAACAAAATAAATAAAATAGTCAATTTAATCAAATAAACAAACAGCTTTATTGTTTGACTTGTATTTCACCACAGAAATGTGAATTATAAAATTTAACATAAAAATAAAAGCATTTTTTATATAAAATTTTTTACAGCAACCAATAAACACACAAACGTATACACAAACATACACCCATGTATAAAAATAGGTAGGTAGAATGATTGATAGTTACAGATAATGTTGGAACTATCCTAAAGAAAATAAATTTTATGATAATTTCTTCAGGTAGTATCCATAATTTCAGTTACAAAATTGTGAGTGGTGATACTTTATTTTGCTACTGTAGTCCATTCTCTTTGTGACAAACAGCATTTTTGTAAAAGCATTAAATATAACAAAATACTATGTATTAAAGAGGAATTTTAATTTTAATTTTAGACATTTGTGCAATCCTCAAAACATTTTATAAACAATGATTTGATGTTTTCTGGATTGTGACACAAAGTAATAGTCCTGGGGTATTACTACAATTAAAAATTTTAAAAATCATGATATTTTTTCTAGCCGTATCTTTTCCTGATGCTGCCGTTTTAAGCAATAGCAGTGCTAGTTTCTGACTCTAGTCAAATACCTCTAAAATTTGGAAGAATATCACTTCATATGGGAGTCCATTTCTTTGAGTTAGTTTTAGTTGTTTAAAAAGTTGTTTTGAGATGAAATTCATTACCCAGTGACTTCCATTTTTAATTAAGATGTCTTTCATTTTTGTTATTTGTTTAAAAAGAAAGTAAAGCTCAAAGAGCATTTTTTTAAGATAATATTCTACAGCAATGGGAGCTATCCTCTAAAAATGGAGCTATAGTCATATAGCAGTACATAAATTGATCCCTGTTCTTAAAAGATATACAAATTTTTTCAGCTATATTGTAATGAAATGGCAAACATGCCTAGTATCTATCATATTAAAACAGCAAAAATTATGTTTTACAATCAGGTATGTATAAAGCAACATAAGCATAAGATAATGAATTGTGCTTCAGAAATGTGTTATATAAAAGAGTGTATAAATGCTGCTTTCAAATTCTATGAGTTGTTTTTAAATAAAAGACAGTAATGTCTGTTTATAAATGAAACATTTTTAAAGAAATAAAGAGAGAATAATTCTATGAAGGCATTATATGCTAATAATTTATGAGCATTCTACCTGTTAAAAGCAATAACTAAGTTTAAAAAATTGAATTAAATTCTTATATTTATTTTGCCTAGTACATAAAATAGGAAATAATTTATACTTGAAATGTACTATGTCTTTATACATCCTTAGTTCAATGCAATTATTCTACTCTGAATAGTGAAATCTGGTAATAAAATAGACTTAAGTTCATTCTGGACAGAGGTTCATTCCAGACAGAGACTCATTACTACTAAGTTGTATTGCTTCGACTTTTTATTTTTCTTTTCCAAGGAAGTATGAGAAAATCCTATGATTTGGATAATGAATACAGGGTTTTCAGAGTTTTTTTAATCCATCAAAATGCTTTTGACACATCAAGCAATCACAAAACCAGCACTGGCCTGAGCATGATGACAAGTTGTCAGACTGATGTGCAGTACCTACCTTGGCATTTTCATGTTTTGTAGATAACAAGGTGAAAAGTTAGTAAACACTACACAACAAGAGCACAAAAGAATTCCCCATTTGCATTCCATTGCTTACATCTTCTCAAAGGGCTATTTTAGTTTTACAAAATGAGAATATATATTTAAGTTTAAAACTGTCAAATGAATACGTGAATACACATAAAACTGTAAGCTTAGAAAATAAGAAATTCAAACAATTGCTTACCTTATGTGGGGTTTATTTTCATATGGTTACCTATGGGTAGAAATTATGAATCATTACAAATACATTGCATAGATAGATTCCTCTACAACCACCACAAATGGTGGTTTGGGGATTTTTTTGAAAGAGAGAATGGCAGAGCAATAGTTTAAAATACAAGCAAGATAGTATCGTTGTGTCTTTAAATAGAAAGCTTCTATCTAATGTTTTCTTATGAGGTACAAAATTCTAGATATAATTCTAATGTTGTTTTCTGCACCAAACTAATTTTTCAAATTAATTTTTAAAAATAAATTTTCAAATTAAAGAAATGTAAATCTAAGATACATTCCAAGAATAGAATGTGAAAAGAATCTATTTATCTTCATTAACGTGTGATAGCAGTTTAGTTCATTTAGAGTTGCTTGTACCCTGTGTTTGTTTTCTCCTGCCTGATTTTCATTTTTTCTACATAGAGTTATCATGTGCAATTCTAAATGTTCTTTTAGCAGATTATTTTAGTTGACACTTCCTATGAAGACTTACTATAACCATCTTTTCCGCTTCAACAATAATGTGTTATAAATAACTCCAAGTCTCAGGAGCCTGCAACAACTTATTCGTTTCTCACTCATGTGTCTGCAAATGTTCTGTAATTCTTCTGGACTTAGCTGGGATGGGCTTCAGAGTATGGTTTGGGGTCAGGTTTTTCTGTATGTCTCTCATTCTTGGGTCCAGTCTAAAGGGACAGCAGACAACAGGAGCAAGCTGTTTTCACTGGTGAATGGTAGGAGTGGAAGAGGTGAAGACAAATCATATAAGCCCATCTAAAGTTTCTGGTATGACAATATACCTTATGTCTGCCCACCTTTCAGTAGTTAAAGCAAATCATTAGGCCATGCCCAAAACCAGTGTGTCAGTAAATATGCTCCACAGACAATGAAGCCATGCCATGGAAGGGAAGGAAGAACTGTGGACAAAATATCATTTACTACAACTAGTAAGAAGGCATTATATTTATTTTTAATGCATGTGTTAGCTTCACAGAACTTCTCCTGTTAAACTTTTAGCACCATTACTCATATCCTAAATGTCTTGATGGCTTAATCTGATGGCATTGGGTATTAACCTTGTTGATATGGCAGGAATATGATATTTTAGGTTTATAGGGCTACTTAAATCATTTTTAAGAAAATCTTATATGAATTTTCACTTTAAATATATTTGCTAAAGATCCTTGATTTTTTCATTTAATAAAAGGTATTATTTTGAATAATATAAGGGTCAAAAATAATACTAGCATGTTTTCACTTTCCAGATATAAAAGAAACAGATTGTAGGAGCAGAAACTTAATGATGTAGGCATACAATATAAGTATGATATACCTGGGCTGAGGATAACAAAAAGTAGTTAGCTGAATGAAATAAGACAGGTTGAGATCAGAGAGCAGTTGGTGTGGTTGGAGAGACACAATATTTCCCGTATTGATTTCCTTGTTTTGTAGGAACTTGTTCTGTCTGTCCCTAAACTTCAGGCAATTTTGAAATATAACATCGAAATTTTAAATCAGATAACATTAATCATCTAGTAACCTTAATTTAAGGGACAACATTTCCATTCCCAGTTCTCTTTTGAGGTGTTATTTCAAGAGTATTTTATTTTATGAGTTGTTCAGAGATACAATTGTTGGAGGTTTCTCAGTAGTCTCCTTTTTACTCTAAGACAAGTAACTATGGAATCATTGTGGATCATTTAGAAGTACACTCTCTACCAGAGAAAAATAAAGTTAACTATATTGCTTTATTTTGACACTGGTTTTTCTTGCTACTTACAAGAGTGTCTTCAATTGTATAACTGACAGAAATGTTGGCTTAAGGTCAACTACTTTAAAACCAAAATATTCATATTTTGCACAAGTCTTTAATATTTACTGACATATTTTAAAATACTAAACAGAAGGGTAATTATTCATATAGCTATATATAGATTTATTTTGTAACAGATGTTCATGGAAGTTAAATTGCTAAGCAACTTTATTTAATACAGACAATGTAAATGTTAACATAATACCAACACTTAGGTTATTTTACAATTATTATTTTAAGCTTGAATTGAAGAATTTTTGTCAAAAGATGTTATTTTTAAATATTCACATTCTTAATGTTATCATTAAATCACGCCAGACTATTTGACAGTTGTTGACATGATACATACTGTTTTTGCTCCTCTTAGTCTCTTATAGAAACTCACATTTACCTTTACCTTGTACCCCTGCCTTCTTTGGAGAGACACACCAAGGATAGATCATACAAACTGGTCTTTACTTATATTTATTTTAGAGATTTATAGAAGGTATAATCTACTACTTTATTCATATTGTTTCCATCTTTGAAGATCAGCTGGAGAAATGTTTCTGTCTTATGAATAATATTTATTTTTATGCCACATAGTAAAGTGAAGGCAGGAGGATGAATGTCATGAGAATCAGATGTGGATTGAAATACCAGCTTAATATGGGACAACTTTCTACCCTATCCAAGCTTCAGTTTCCTCTTCTTTAAAATAGATGTGTTACTCTCCTCGAGATTTATATGAAGAATAAATCAGAAAACACAGACCATGTAAGATAGCTAATATCACCTCTGTAACCCCTAAAATTGCTCAATGAACTGTTTTGATGATGATGATGTTAGTTATAGTGATAATAATGATGATGATATGATGCGTGATATACCTTTTAACATTTTTGCTAATTGGAAACATACTCAAATTCTTAATCAAACTTATGTAATGTGGCATGACTTTAGCATGCATTTCTGGTTATTATTTCCTTTAGTATTGTATTAAATCTTTATTTTTGTTTTGCCATTTTTTTCAGTCTTATACTACATTTATTTTTACACATTGCCTTCAATAAGGATACATGGATATAGGTAAATAAATATTACATGGTGACATTTACAATAAATAAATTCACTCAAAGGAATAAATTGTTTTTATTGCATTTATTATAGCATAGCTCTCTTGAAAAAAAAACACTATGTACCCTTTCAACGTGTATAGATGAGCAGTCTAAATGCATACCTCAGCAAGGATGTCACTTTTCTGAAGGCCTATCACGATACATAATATTGGTTGGCAATGTTTAAAAGAAGGTGAAAATGAAGACTTAAGGATTAGGGGAAGGTGCTTGTAATTTTTAACTTTATATAAATAATATACTTTTATCCTATACTGAGTTTTATAAGCTGTTTATAATGTAGTTTGGTACTGTGATAGATATCTGAATAAAGTCACTTCCTGTTTTGCTTTAATTAAAAATAAAACACTCATTTTAAAACTGTTTTTTTTGTATTTCTCTTAGCATTTATATTTAAAATCTTATATATTAACAGATACTTTGATTCTGCTTTTGTATCTATCTACCAAACTTCATTGTCAATCATAGTGGAAAATTGTACATAAAGCAAAATTTTTTGAAATTATATAATACTATTTTTAAATCATAAGGAAAATTATAATTCTAAATATATGCATATTATTGTGTTTTAAAAAGAATAAATCTTTGCCAGATCTATAACAGATATTTAGAAATTAGTAATATATTGGTAATTGATTTGGACAAAAACTGAATAGTGGAGTATTATTTTACGCAGTGTAATTTTTGGAGATTTCAAATTGCTGTATGCTTTCTAACTAGATTTAACTAAATTGAAAGGCCTTAAATGATATCAAAGTGACAGCTCACCTTATGACAATAATTACAAGCATCCTATTTAATACTAATACTGCTTATCTATCAACTTTCTGTTAGTCATCACTGATGTCCCTTCAGTAGCAGGTAATATTGAAAATGTTGAATTAAACAGTTTAATTTACAATGAAATGAAATGAATCTCAGTAGAATAAATCAAATGTCTCACTCATGACGGGTAATTATCTTTCTTTTTCTAAAAAAAAAGACATCCATGACTGAGTTATGTCTTCTTGTACTTAGAAAGTAATGAAAGCTATTTCTGGGTGGATATTTATATCTCATCATTTAATTTTTAATATTTTGTTATAATTATAGCTTATTTTCTAAAAATGTTGTCAATAAAACAGCAATTACCTTGTCAGACACTGTTTATAGCAGAAAGTGTTCTTATGCAGTTGAAAAATATCAGTTATTAACTTAAAATCTGTAAATTGCAAGAACTATAATTATTACTATGAATATCTTTTTTGTCTAACCTTTAGCATTGCAAATTCTATTGTTAATGATCCCACATTTTTCCCCTTTCTTTTTTTTAAATCTGTTAGATATACATGAAAGAGAAGTTGAAATCGCCTGCTGGCATAGTAAGTCAGTGCAAAGCTTGGCTTCAATCACTGAGGGCAGAAATCAAACCCATTACCCTAGATGAATATTTTACTGTCATAGTTAAAGGTCCTGTTCCTTCAAATAGTATTCAGAGTCTGTAGAGTCAAACTGGATAACTTTTCTTTGAACAGTGTGTAGGAATTTTAGTTAAATCGCTTTCATTAACATTAGTAAGAGGTTCCAAGAGAAGCCTGTGTAGCACTTTAAAATAGTAGCAATAATGTAAACTTCCATTAAAATGATTTTAGTAAATATCCCTTCATTATTTTGTTTGTGTTTGGAAACTTCATGTCTGGTACTTGTAGTCAACATTCAGAAGGTCATGAAAATGACCTTCCTGTTAATGAATATAACTCAGTTCCAAATAATGAAGCATTCTTCCAGATTCTGGCTTTGTAACATCTCAACCTTCCTGCAGAGATGCACTAAGGACCATTAATTTGAAAAGCTCCTGATTGTTTTTCCTTTAAGATTCTGACTGTGTCTGTGTCTGTGTGTGCAGATATGTATACATCATGTATGTGTATATTCATGTGTACACACACACACACAGAGGAACTATCTACAGATGTATAAAAGTGATACTTTCCATAGTGATTGTTAAATATTCATATAAGGGAATTAAACAAGGCTATTTCAATCAAAATGAGTATTCTATATTGTGAGACTATGAAATGACCAACTATATAGCTATGGCATAAGAGATATAATTTCCCCAGAGATGCTCAAATGAAGATAATTATGGCTTTTTTGTGCACTAAAATTCTAACATTCTGTTACTTTAAATTGGATGTACAAAAAAGAAAGGGATAAAAATCCAACAACAAAACAAAGCAAAACAAAAACTCTAAAAAGAAATATACACCAAAGAAAATGTCAGCCCTCCAACAATTCATTTCTCATTTTAGTTGCAAATGAATTTTAAAAGTTTTTATTGAAGTAAGGTAGTTAGAGAATTGAACAATTGCGAGCAATCAAATCTGGTACAGGTACAGCAAAATGATTGCATGTTGGTATGACTCTTACTGGATTCCTTGGATTTCACATCCTGATGAGGTGCTCTGCTCTATTTCAAAATAAACCACTTGCAAACACTTCCCCAAGCGCTGGGGTTGTTTGAGTGTTGGGCTGAACAGTATGAATCGGTAGTAATAAAAGCATCAGCAGGATTCATTTGCAGCCTCCTACGGGGAGACTCTTTACCTTAGCAGCTCAAATTATATTGAATCGTAATGAATGAAGAAGTGGATCCCTGCCAGGGAATAGTTTGTAACTTGGAAAAGTAGATATAATTACATAATAATTCTGCCTTTGCAGAAGGTGCCTCTGGTTTAGGAGTACCTGATGTTATTTACAGCTGTTACTTGCAGCTCTGTTTAGTCCTTGTGTTGGTATATCAATCAAACCCAAGAATTTTATATTCTTTTTATTTCTGTTTTACAGCAAAACAAAAAATGCAATGGCATCTATTTCACTCCTGCAATTTATCTAGGATCTCAGTATATTAACTCCTAATACTCCATTACAGATTTTATTTACACATCATAGATATCTATAATATGGAGGTATGTTTATGGTCTCTTATTCTCTCTCTCTCTCTTTCTCTCCATATATGATTTTGCAAGCAATAGGATTTACCCACATGACTTACCTGTTTAAATATTTATACATTTAACTCATGCAGGTATTCTGTAGCAAGAAATAGTATAATAAAAGCTCAAAGGGTTATATGGGAATATTATATGGGAATTATACATCTTAACTGAAACCACATGGTTCTTTAAAAGATATGTCTAATTTAGGGGTAGTTCTTTGATTTTATCATTTTTCTCTAAATATTTTTAAAATTAAAATTAAAACTTCTAAGATATTTCCTAGAAGTATTATATCTTTAATACTACGCAATTGTTTTAAGTCTCAATGTAGCACAACATTAATTATGATCAAAACATAATAAAATGGATACATTTGAAATTAGATCTTGCTTTATTTTAGATATCAGAATTATGATTTGAAAAATCATTTCTACACATATAATAGTAAATCTGCATTCATATAAAAGTAATCTTTGTGACCTTTACACAGTATATTGTAGACATAATTAGTATATATAGTTATATATACGAATTTTTCTGTAGCATTTCAAAGATACTTTGGAATACTTTGTTGATAGCACTTTATCAATAATACAAAGGATAATAAAACTGAATTGCCACTCAATATTTAAATGTGAAACATATTTCTATTTCAGAAACATAACACCAATTTTGTCAACAAAATGGTGGGCAAGGTCTGCTGAAAAAATGCGGGTAGTAAAGTCATGAAATAGGGACTAAAGCCTGGCGAACACTGATGCTACAAAGCAGAAAAATAAAAATGACCTAATCAATAACACCGAGAACAATGTTTGAATTGGTTAAATTTTATAGGTGAGTTGATACAAATTGCTACAAACTAGTAATAGGTATTTAATTAAAAGCAGTCTGCAAGGGAGAAGGGAGATAAAAGCAATGGCAATTATTGATGGCCTCTTAAGTATCAGGCATACTATTAGATGGCTTGCACATATTTTATCTTTTATTCTTCACAACAAAACTATGAAGCCGACATTTTACAAGAAAATCCCTTTAGACACAAAGGATAAAACAACTTTCCCAAGGCAAACTTCTAAGCAGAAGTCACCTGTAGGTTATCCAAGTTCTGGCTAATACAAAAGCCCACCATTCCATACACACAGTGGACCCACAATGGGCCAATCACATAACAAAATTGGTTAGAGATGAACAAATTGGTTACATAACTTTGTTTTATTAAACTCAATTTCTTCATCTGTAATATAGGAATAATGAAAGCACCTATTTCAATAAGATTGTTATGAAATTCAAATGAGTTAATTTATGTTAAGTGCTTATTAAATATTTGTTTTGTTTCTTTGTTTTCTCTTTTGCCTAGTCTCTGTAGGGACTTGACCTTACTACCTGTGTTGTAAATAATAAATGATAGTAAAACAAATATAATGTTCTTGATCCATTTTAGAAGTTTGCAACACATTTTTCCTATAATATTTTATTCTCCATTATTTACAGGAGTGTTCATTATGTGAGAATCTAGGACTTGGCTTTTTGGCACTCTTTGCACATTTCTGAATTTGGGGAATTCAAATTTTCCCTGGATTGGTCTCTTTCTCCCACCCTATCTCTGTTTCCCTAATATCCTGAGATCTTATCATGATGAATTTCCATTCTGACAAAGGCATGATAATCTTTAATCACGTATCTTGTTGCACAGGAATGACTTTTCCTCTACTCTCTTCCAAGTGGCACACATTGACTTCTCATTCAAGAACAAGTTCAAAGATCCCTTTCTGTGGGAATCTTAGCTGGCATTACTGCCATCCCTGTAGTGCTGAAACAACTGCTTCTTAGAATAATGGTTCTCAAATGTTCACAGACATAAAAATCATCTGAGTAGATCATTAAAAAATGTATATTCTCAGGTTGCTTCCCCAGATACTAATTCAGAAGGTAGGAGATGAAGTTAGAGAATCTGCATTTTTAACTAATGAAGCAAATGATTCTTGTACATTCCCAGGATCATACTTTGAAAAATTCTACATTAGGAGGAAATGTAAAATTTATATCAAGAATTACTTTATAATAACTCAGTTGGCACAGTGTGTGTGGCATTAAAACTAGATTTACTAAGAAATAAAATTAAGCATTCACCTCTTGAAATCTCAAAATGCCAATTAGGTTTTCACCTTTAATCACATTTTTCCATATAATCCCCTCCCTACAGAGCAGTTGGAGAGATCTTTTAAAATATCAACCAGATCTCCAGCTTAAAGACCTTTAATAGCTTTCTATTACAGTTCGGAAAAAAAAAAAAAAAATCCAAACTCCTTCCTACACTTACAAGGCATGTCTGGCTACTTCCTACCTCTCTGGCTACATTTCTTACAATTTGTTCGTGGGTTGAAAAAAGTTCTTGTCAAATTGATCTCTTTTTTATTCCTCAAAATCACAAAACTCACCATATATGGGTTGGCCATAGTGACATTCGTTCCCTCTACTCTTTGGGCAGTGACCACAGTTCTTTTCAGATAATTGCTCAGTGTCTTTATTTCACGTCTCAGCTGAAACATCATCTCTTCAGAGGAGCATTCCTGAATGCTCTGTCTAAAGTATCTCCTACTTCCTTCAGTCCTGCATGCTACCCTAGCACCTAGAACAGCAGCTGGCCCATAGAAACTCAATAAACATGTACTGAAAACAAATTAATAATATGTAATGGAAAGTCTATTGATATTCTTACTCCGTGGACTACAGCATTTAGATGGAAATATTAACATTTGTTTATTGAAATAACTCATTCACCGATTTGAAAAGGGGCAAAATGGGCTATAGGAACTTCCATAGTTTGGATAAATACCTGTTCAGCTAAAGCCAGCAAGTGAACTTATCTAAAAATGTAGAGAAATCAGGAGGGAAGGAAGAAGTTAATAACACAGTCTCTCCCTAAAACTAATTTTTCATTCAAACAGCTATTAATACTTTCCTAATAATAGGTGTGTATGCTTGGTTGCTTAAACATTTTAAAGCAATAAAAGTTAAGACTCATTTAAATTTTAATCCATTTAAATAATTTTTGATATATTTTCTAACTGATAGATGTTATTTTTAAAAGTGCAAAAACAATAGTGAGGTTTTTGAACAATCAATATTTATCCAAATATATAACTTTGCCAAAATGTTGCACAATTTAAATCTCAACAGATGATAGTGGTATTATTTGAATACCAGACAAATACTGCTTTTTATTTTATTATTATTTGCCAAACACCAACAAATTGACTGGAGCTTAGCCCTATAGTTCAAAGACTTGAAAATTCATGTTATAGCTTTGATTTTGACAATGTTTTGCTTTTTCTCTACAAAACTCAAATGACTTCCAATATGAATTAGGCAAAATGAATAATAATACCTAAGTCAGAATAATGCATCATTTGACAAGCTGTTTTGTGACCAGATACTATATAGAAGAGGCTTTTGTGGGCTGAAGTAAGCAAAGCTTTTTGGCTGCTTCTTTAATAAATGGCTAATTCTCTTTATCACCATATGGTTTGTAATTTCAGCCATAAGTGTAGAAATTATAAAGAGCTAAATTTAGATCATGCCCATGACAGCAGCCCATTCAGAGGGTCCCATGAGGTAAATGTCTTGATTTCATTACTCTCACTTCTGTGCACTTTTGTGAGTATTTTGGAAATTTTCCAGTGCCTACAACCAGCCCCAACTTCACAATCAATTTGTTTAGAGCCACAGTAGAAATAAAACTTTTCTTTATAAAAGGCTGACTTGAAATTATGTCTTGAAAATACAAGGTGTTGTTTGTATAAAAATTTAATGTGAGCTATAATACAATTTCAGATAAAAACCCAATAGAAAGCAGAATAATTGGAGCATGATATATTATTAAAAGGTTATTTTAATTCAGATGGTAATGCTCAGAAATTCAGGGTAGAATCTTAGGAAATCGGCGTAGTAAACTATTGTCAAGTGTATATGCTGTTCATCTACTCCATTGACAGCAACTATAGAAATTTCCAAGGCCAGGAACAATATCAATAAATGCAATTTACTCAGTTTCTGTGAGAATTAAATCTTGATTAATCATACTATTCATGGTTGAGTAATATTTGTAGCTGATTGTTACATTATTTAATTTTTTGTTAGCTATTACTTTGTTGGTTGTAAAGCTGGAAAGCAAACAAGATAAACTTTTTTGTTTCCAGCTTTATAACTTTAATATTTTGAAACATTTTCAGTATGATTATTGCATTCCTGCTTTAGCAAGTCCAACTTGCTGAAGAGAATGCATCTTTCATTGATGATAATAACATTTGTCAAATCAGGCACCACTGCGTTCTGATTACATGACTTAGTGTGATAGTTGAGTCATTTATCTCTATAAACATACATTTCCTAAATTAGAAAATGGACATAATAATGCTTATATCAGAATACTATGAAACATAGTGGTTTGGGGGAGAAAATGAGATAATCCGTTAGGTTGAGCCCGTATTAAATTGCCAGTGAATATGTCAATAATGCTCTATTTTACATATTAGATTCACCACATGCAAACATTATTAATGTCCAGGCCCTACCATACACCAATTAGGTCTGAATTTTTAAGAGAAGAGCAAGGGCATCACTACTTTCTTAAAATTCCAAGAAGGTATTAATGTGCAGCCAGGGTTCAGAACCATTGATGTGTGTAATCCTGTTTTTCACAAAATCTCATAGCTTCCACTTCGATGGGGCCGATCACTGTATGGAAAGAATGAATTTCCATAAAAATGGACAAATAAAAGATTAAAAAAAAAAGAAGAAAAATATCTTAATGAAGCCAAAAAGTTGAAATATTTTCAAATGTTTTTAAATTCAATTTTGTGCAATGTATCAAAGACCTTTGTAAGTGACTGATAAAGTAGCTAATAGTGGTTGCAACAGTATTGTCAATTCTTTCTGATTTTTGATAAAAAAGGATGTGAGAATACTTTAGTTAGGTATGACCCCCTAACAAAGCATCTATGGAAGAGTATGATGAGAATTTTGCAATAAAAATATAAATAGAAAGTAAAACTTTTTTAGTCCAAATTCCAGGGCTCCTTAGGTGAGAGGTAAGACTCCCTTATTGAGACTGCTTGCAGGGGCTTTGGCACACGCACAAGAATCCAGATGGAGTGTTAGAAAAGTAGGAGAGAAGAACATAGATGAAGTAACTAGCTACAAATGCAAATATTTTCAGTAAAGTGTTAAAAATATGCTACTACTCTCAAATCAAGTTGTTTATAAAGAGAACATTTTACTTAATATATTAAATGAACTGAAAACATGTGAATTCCAAAGCCTTTCTGCTTTATACAGGTGTAATTTTTATGAGATCAGTGGACTATGTCCTGAACTCAAGACATCACCTGGGGACTTGTTTTTATTTTAATTTTTTTTTTTAGCTTCTTTTCTTTTTTTTAACCTCACTGTAAAAGAAAGCACATATAACTACACAGAATTCCAGGCTCTAATTTATATCATTTTTTAAATAGCTTCCCAAAAAGAAATAATCTGTGTAGCAATGTATGTCAAAAAGGTTGTTAAATTTCTGGCAAACAAATATTGAGCTAGTGCAATTTCATGTTCTTTAGTCATTTTTGCCCATTGTTTCCTAAAAATAATTGCAATATGAGCCCCAAAGAATTTATTTTTTTGTGAATGATGTAATTTTATGCATTTTTGTGCCTGTATATCACAGATTATATTTGACTTATTCTCCATGTGGCATATCAAATCAACCATCTTGTATACAAGTTTATAATTTTAAGTTGCTAAGTTTCTGATAAGAAAAAGGTAGTCTTCTTGACAGAAAATACACAGTTAATTTAAAAATTTCATAGATACTCTGTTTATACATTTAATTTTGAAACAAAAGATTAAAATTGTTTTTAAAAATGTTTTTATATGCATGCATGTATTTAACAATTCATTCCAATAACTTGTGGCCCACGTATCCTTATCTGTAAAATATGGATAATTGCAATTCCTATGTCATAGGAGTGTAGTGAGCATCAAATTATTTAATTCATGAGAAATACTTAGCATAGTACTTGTAACATACTAAAGGCTTAAATAAATGCTAGTTGACAAAATGAAGGGCCTTAGCAGATACTTCTTAAGGTCTCTTCCTTTATAGCTTATTCTAAAACTCCATTGCTATATTTCTTCCTGTTGTGTTTTTTTTAAACACAATCTCATTAAAATGGTAAAGATCACATCATGCCTGATGCACAATTTCCTGAGAAAGCAAACATAAGAAGCACATCCAGGAACAGAACTTAGATCTCAGATTCCCTTTTTCCAATTTTTGACATATTGTACTATATCACACTGCTTCCAGTGTTCCACATGGTAAAATTATTTATAAGTGTATAAAAAATGCTATTACAAAACAAAATTAAATGAAAATGTTCCAAAAGCTAGTCACAGCAACCATATAGAAGTACAGTAATTTTTAAAGACTATACCTTTGATAATATCTCTAAAACTGTTCCATACTACAGGAATTTTTAAAGAGGTGTTTTCTTTAATCTGTTCAATATTTTGCATGTTCCAAATTTTACAACTAAGAGAAAAAAATCTTTGAATTAAAGGTTTCCTTTTGACTGTTCTAGAGTTGCCTTTTTCTTGTTACATTAGTGTAACAATGAACTAATTTGCCATATCACGCAGAATTTATTTTAGGATATAACAAAAAATGTATATGTGTACAATATTGCGAATAACATATACACTTAATTGTGTTTGCAATGTTTGACTGTTGTTTTGATTTGAATCTCGAAAAAATGTGTTTGTAAAAAATATGTTGTATAGTCATGTGCTGCATAATGACATTTTTGCCAATGACTACAGCCTTACATGAGATTGTAATAGAGCTGAAAAATTCCTATCATCTAATGACATCCTAGCCATCGTGTTAAAATTCAATGCGTTACTCACATGTCTGTGGTGATACTGGTGTAAACAAGCCTACTGTGATGCCATTCATTTAAAATTATAGCATATGCAATTATGTACGGTAGACAATACTCGATAATGAAATAAATGACAATTACTGGCTTATGTATTTACTATGCTTTTTATTGTTAGCATATACTCCTCCTACGAATAAAAAGAAGTTAACTATAAGACAGCCTCAGGCATCCCCTTCAGGAGGTGTTTCAAAAGAAGGTATTGTTATCATAGGAGATGACAGCGCCAAGTCTGTTATTGCCCCTGAAGACCTCTCAGTGGGACAAATGTGGAGGTGGAAGAGTGACATTGACAATCCTGTCCCTGTGTAGGCCTAGGCTAATGTATGTGTTTGTGTCTAAGTTTTTAACAAAAAAAATTTAAAAGGTAAAAGGAAAATTTTAAAAATTAAAGATTGAAAAAAGCTTATAAAATGAGAGTTTAAAGAAAAAATTATATCTGTATAGCTGTATATGTGTTTTAAGCTGTATGTTATTACAAGAGTCAAAATTTTAAAAAATATTAAAAAGTTCCTAAAGTAAAACAAGTTACAGTAAGATAAGGTTAATTTATTTTTAAAGAATGGGTTCCAGTTCTATCCACGATAATATAAGAGGTGCTATATCACTATTGTTTTCTGTGGCTAAATAGAACTCCATGGTATACATACAGCACATTTTATTAATCCACTCATGCATGTGGGAGGGGGAAGGAGGGGATAGGTATATACACACCCAATGGGTGTGGTGCTCACCATCTGGGGGATGGACACAATTGAAGCTCTAACTTGGGTTGGGCAAAGGCAATATAAGTAACCTAAACATTTGTACCCCCGTAATATGCTGAAATAAAAAAAAATAAATAAAAACTTTATTATTAAAGAAATTTTTAAAAATAACTTTAGTGTAGCCTAACTGTAAAATGTTTATAAAGTCTACAGTACTATACAGTAAAGTCACTAGGCATTCACATTCACTCAACACGCACTCACTGACTCACCCAGAGCAACTTCCACTCTTGAAAGCTCCATTCATGGTAAGTCCCCTAGATGGGTGTACCATTTTTTATCTCTTATATCTTATTTTTTATTGTATCTTTTTAATGTTTCGATATATTTAGATACACAAATACTTTCCGTTGTGTTACAATTGCCTAGAGTATTCAGTACAGTAACATGCTGTGCAGGTTTGTAGCCTAGCAGCAATAGGCTATATCATATAGCTTAGATACATAACAACCTCTGACATCTAGGTTTGTGTAAGTACACTCTATAAGGTTCACACAACAAAATTGCCTAACAATGCATGTCTTGAAATGTATTGTCATCGTTGAGCAACATATGACTGTATTTATTAGAACACTCAAGAGAAAATTGTTGAAATTTTATCTCATTATAAAGTTTATTTAATAGGCAGAATAACCAACAATCATCCTGAAAGCTAAACATTGACATTACACTCTCCTTTTTGGTATTATTTCAGTGATAAATTACCTGGCAATGATGAAATCCTATATGCTCTTTTTTTCTTTGAAACATTCATATATGTTTAAAAAGATTATCTACTTTCTGAAATGAAGAAATGCAAAGAAAAGTCCTCATGTTGATATTAAATCACACTGCAGAAACTATGCTCTAGCATTAACCAATCAAAATTACTACTTAATTTAGTTGAAATCATCTTTTTTGCATTTAATATGTTCTAAGTCTTGGAATAATTCCTTTTGCATTTAATTTTCATTAGCAGCCTTAGGAAAATGGTATTATTAAGTGTATTGTTTCTCAGAAAACGGAATATCCAAAAATGACAATAATTTAGCCAAAAGCACCTAATAAGTGAATTTAATAACAAGACTCAAATGTGTGTTTTCTAATTTCAAAATCCATGATTTCCCTGCCATTCAAGACTGCTTCCCTCAAGGATGAATAGCATATGGGAGAACTCATATTTATAACAAACCTCTAGGTGAAAATAAGGCTAGAGCAAAACTCCTAGTAAAGTAGAATCAAATCTAATCAAAGGCATCAATGCTTTCCACAGCCTTGGTTTTTATACTATATTCTGTTGATACTATTTATGAACAAGGGGGTAGGTAATCTTAGAAATAATATTTCTAAAGAATGCAATTTCTGGACAAATGCATGACCTTTTGAAGCAACAAATTCCCTTAACACTTTAGGATTGTTCAGTAAATGTTGATTTACAATCATCATTATTATTTCTTAATTGAATATGTAGATAGTACAGATGTCTTTTGAGCACTCAAATTAAGCCAGAGCAATATTCTTTAGAAGATTTCAATTTAAAGGGAAAGCTATAATTTAAACATTTATATAAAATGCATGAATTTCAGAGTACATTGAAAAGTATTATGTTATGAATAAAGAATTTTGCTCTAATTCTGGACATTTTCCAAAATTATAATGTTTCATTTCTGTATTTCCTACATTCTTCTACCAAATAGATAGCTCTACAAAATAGATATAACTAAAGTTTTGGAAACATTCAAAATATATTTTCAAACACTGAATGTTTGTTATTTGGTCAAAATTATGATGTTTAGACAAGAGTCATTTTCTTTCTAAACAGAGTTTTTACATGTTTCAGCAGAACTAGCTAGGAGTTATATTTAAGAAATTCACAATATGTCAATGTTCTAAATTTACTGCATATCAAATATGCTTACCCTATACTTAGAGAATGTATCCCACAGCATTTTTACTGTACATATTTTTTTACCTTCTTTTTTATTATAATAAGGTTATTTTTTAAACAGGAAAAATTTGAAAATGCTGCTGGATGCTTCTTAAAATTTGCTTTAAGTGCTTTAATTATTCCACATATTCTTCCCTCCCTGAATGTTTCTTTCTCTTAAAAAGCAGTATATCTTTTTCTTCTTTCTTTAATCTCAAAATTTAATATGAGAAAATCACAGGCATGGATATGAAAAGTATATTAAAAAGACAAATATTAGTTTTGTTTTTTTTTTCTGTAGTAGTCTCCAAAATATTTTCTCCAATGCAAATATAGGTCTTCTTTTTTTTCAAGGAGAAAATAAAGGAGTAGATCACTTGTTAAAGCAACAATATTTATTCTACTAAAGGTGAAAGTTACAGAGTAAATTCCTGGAAAGGGTAAATAAGAACCAAAAATTATTTTCAATATACTAAGTTTTTTAAAAAATTCATAGTTGAAAAAATTATATCAAAGATAATTGATATCATACTACAAATCAATTTATTTTAGTATTTCACTATTACAATATCATAGAAGACAGTAGATGGATGTCCTTGAAACATTCAAAAGTAAAGATGTGATAAAATACTTTACAATCACCAGAATTTTTGGAAGAGAGAGTTATGTATCACTGTACCTAAACATGGCAGTGTTCGCTATACTCACGTGTTTGCTCTAACATGTAACACTGTGCATAAAATTCATGGCCAACCTGTCGCAGATATAGGGAAAGGTGTTGACTTAGTGAAACGATCCTCTCTGTCATCACATGCCATTGGCCTTTTCAGGTTTTAAGTTCAGTTAACTTGTAGAATGCTCTACATCCAGGATTTTTACCGTTCTTTCATGGTGCCTGAATGTGTTCTTCTATCTTTGTATTGTCTAGAAATTGCAAATAGATCTATAACTTGCCTTCTAATCTGGCTTCTAATTAAAAGGCTTATTTTTATGTTATTTTATTGGTAATTTGCAATGAGTAAGTTTTTCTCTTATGTGTTTTGAAAACATATTTTGATATGGTGGCAAATAATGCCATCAAAAGGAAGGCAGACTTCAGGGCAGAGACAGAGGATGCTGAAGCCCTGAAACTAGTATAATAATGCAGAGTGTACAAGGACCTTAGGAACTCCAAACAGGGCATGAAAAAATGAAATCAAAAGATAGATGAAATATTGAAAAGAGAATCTTTTTGCCTGAACTTCAAATCTCTTTATGATCCAAAACCCTAAGAACGTAAGACCTTTGACATAAAATTGAAATGTGGCATGCAGGTTAGCATTTGTTTATTGATTTATTGATTTATTCATTCAAAACATGTCTAATGAGCACCTATAAAGTGCCAGGCAATGTATTAGCTACTCTGGGAGGATCTTGTTCCTCAATGTCCTCAGTGCCATTCAGTGATCTGCCTCTGCCTTGTGTTCCCATAGTCCCTTGTGCATTTTCCTACCATAGTGCTACCACCAAGTATTGCAGTCACCTGTTTATTTCTCTATTTCCCTTCCACTAGGCTTCATATCTCAAATCTCATTTTTTTTTAATTTGCACTACCAAATATAATGCCTTACCAACTGCACGTTTTCAAATGTTGAATACATGAGCAAAGCATAGTCCTTGCTTTAAGAAGTGATTCCAGGCTTACATACCCTTTACATAATTAGGTTTAAATCTAAGAGTGGTTTTTAAAGATTATGGGAAAGTATTATGGGAGAGTTTTTAATGTTTATATATAATAGAAGAGATGACATTTAGCCAGCACTTAGCTCATAAATCAGATATTCACCAGGGCCAGAGAGGACTCAGCATTTCATGAATCAGTTTGGAGGTTACAAGGTATAAAAGAGCAAGGCAATTTTCGAAAGCAGCGAGGTTTGTTGTGTGGAAAGGCTAGGTCTGGCTGGCTGGGAAAGCAGACTGAGGCCATATTGTGAAGGGACCCAGCCAAACTAAAGAAATTGGATGTTTTCCTGAACGTAGCAATGTATCAGCAGAGGAAATCCAAGTCAGGTAAAAGATCATTCTGATAGTACCTTAGAGGATAAATGAATGAAAAGCTATTATTAGCAAAGAGATTAGTTTAGAATTTGTGGCAGAAATTTAGTAGGAAGGGGATAAAGGTTTGAACCAAGATTTTGGCTTTGGATTTAAAGGATATTCTGGAATTTAAGGAAATCTTTCAGCTACATTTCTACTTGGCATCAGAGATGGTTTATACCATCTTAGTCGTGGCCTAATCTGTACTCTATTATGCTTACATTACAACCCAACTGAACATCATTTGAAAAGTCAAACCAAATAATTTACCTGAGATGACAGCCCTAATACCCCACTCAGGCACCTAAAGCCCAGGTTTATAACTTAGACCATATTAGAATTTAAATTTGAGCCCCCATCACTGCATTAAATGTGATGAACATGTTGTATTAATGTATTGCCTTAATTCATTTCAACTTTTAGTCTTGGATGCTGCTGCTGCTGCTGCTTCTTTTTTTTTTTTTTTTTAATATACTAGTAATAGAAAATGTTTTTCCAATTCAGTTCACCATCCATTACATAAAACTTCTTTTTATGCCCAATACTCACATCTCTAGCATCACAAAACATGTAGAACTTCAGTGAGAATATTTCACAATATGTTGGCTTCCAGAGTAAATTCCCTGGTAATAGAGATTCATGTGCAAGAGGTAACAAATAGAGCTGGACTTTTCTAACACGACTGAAATCAGTGGAAGCAGCCTAAATTCTTAGTCTTGATAGATTATTTTTCCCCAAATTCTATTGTTTGGAATTATTATCTAGCAAAATTATATCTTAAAAAAAGGTTTGTCCTTAAACCTCTGAGGGACTGGAATATCAGTTATGGAGGCTGGAGTATAGGCATAAAAGATATGTGTGCACTTCCTACAGTTACAGGGCTTTTCATCTCTTTGACCTTCAAAACAGAAATTCGAAATCCACTTCACAGAGCTCAGATGGAAATTGATACTTAAAAAAAGAGACAAAAGTCATTCATGCATTTGCCAAAGATTAATGGAAGGCCGTTAGTGTTTGTATTGCAGAGTTGTGTGGAGAGTGTCTCCCCTTACTTAGAAAGGCAGCATTATTTAATATTGCTCTCTAGTTTCTGGTTAAATAGGGATATTCAACAGGGAATTCACTCAAAGATAAATTATGAAATAAGGCCAAATTTGACATAATAAAGATATTATTTGAGTGATAAACCTAACATTTATTGTTTTACAGATAAAATTAGCAACTGAAATATTAAAGTATTATATAGGGAAAATAGTACAATAAAAACTAAAAATTGAAGTAAGTAATAAATATTAACCTCATAGCAAGGAGGAATAATAGAATGACAAGTTTTAAAAAACTAGAAAAAGAAACTGTTGTCACTTTTCATTGGAATTAGATGAATATTGGAAAAAAAATTTAATTGAAGATCAATTAAATCAATTATGATGGTAAAACTTTCACAAAAAAATTAAGTGCTGTTATGGCTCTGATAACCTAACTTTACAAGGTAATTATCCAAACTTTTATATAAGTTTACCTGTGATGATACTGCTCGAAAATGCTATTGATGAGGCCAGACTAATAGTACTATACCTCATAGAAAAGATGATTCATTATTCAGTGCAGTATAATCAAGCAAGTTTGAAGTTGTATAATTGTGATAGGAGCAAAAAATGACAAAGATAGAAGAAACTTTGTTAGAGGGTATAATTTAAATATATTATTTGGAAAATGACTATGAAAGACATTTTTCCCTGAAATTAGAACCAAGATATCTGCCTCACCTTCTTTTTCTCAATGTTTCATCATAATGTTTTCTCTTGTTGAATTTAAATGACTGTGACATTATTTTTCCTACCTTGGCATATTTCTCAAGGACGTATTGTCTTGGGTGTATTAATAATTCTTAAATGTGTTGTAAAAGATTGGTTTTAATTGGAAAAACAATTATAATATTGATTGTTCATGGTTCAATTTCTTGGCAGATATTTCTTCTGCAAACTACTGTTGACCATAAAAATGGAATTGCGATTTTGAATTATATTGTGCTTGTTTAATGTAGCATGTACACTTCTTGGCTCAACGTGGGCTGCTTCACAAAACTGGCTTGCTCTTTTTTTCTCTAAAACAGGATCATACACGGAATGCATTATTCAACTTGTTGAAGCATCCTAGAAAAATTTTCTTTCTTGTTAAAATTGTAGCAACAAGTAGAAATTAATTCTTTGTTATAACACAAAGAATTTTTATGCTATATTCCCAATTTTGTTTTACATTGAAGTCTTGATTTGCAAATATGAGTGAAAGATTGACTTTAAATTTCCAGAGGTGATTAGCTGCCAGCTCTAATCAAATTGAGAAGTAATTAGCAAATCAAAACTTGATGAGCTCTTTGCTTGATTTACTAAAATTATAGTTTATTCAGTTTAAATAATGGGGGAGGGCAGTTTTCTCTACTCTGGATACAGTAGAATCTCCTATGTTAAGGCAGGAGGGGAGCTCACCATTGTAAGCATTTTCTATGCCTGACAATATTTCTTTATTTTGTTGTGATATTACAGTGCTACACATTATTTTGTTTCTGAGAAGAGAGGTTTATATTATTTTTTATGTATAATCTAGTAAGTTGGATACGATTTAACATTTTAAGGATTATTTTTTAACATATGTGGAGTCATTGTTTAATCATGGATGTCAGATATATTCAGGATTTTTTCAATTCCTTGATAGAAAAGGTTTGCAAGGTATGCTAATCCATGCACATAATTGTTGGATATTTAAGATTCAGCAGAAGGAAACTAGTACAGCACTTCATTACTGTTATGGCTGTCATAACAGAATACCACAGGCCGGTTGACCTAAGCAATACAAATTTATTTTCTCATAGTTCTGGAGACTGGAAGTTCAGGATCAAGATATTATGAGGGTTGGTGTCTGGTGAGGGCTTTCCTTCCGGCTTGCAGATAACTGCTTTCTCCCTATGTCTTCACATGGATGTTCCTCTGTGTGTGCATAGAGGGAGAGGGAAAAAGACAAAGGGAGAAAGGGAGAGAGAGAGAGAGAGAGATCTGGTGTCTCCTTGTAAGGATGCCAGTCTTATTGCATTGGGGTCGTGGCTTCATGACCACATTTAATTCTTATTACCTCCTTATAGGCCCTATTTCCAAATACAGTCACATTGGGAGTTGGGGCTTCAGCATATGAATGGGGGGGGAGACAATTCATTCCTTAACAACTACTAATCAATGTTTATATACAAAATAGACTTAATGAAATAGACAAATGATGCGAGAGAAGAAAACTGTTGCTGTCCAGTAATCATAACTGCCCAAGGAGCTGCAGGGTAGTGGAAGGTACAGGAGCAGGATTCAGAAACTAAAGTGTCCTCAGCAAGTCTTGAGTTGACATTTAAGAGCTACAATAAACCTTCTGTAGTTCATCTTCATGGAATGGGTGTTTTGGCCCCAGATATCAAGCTTTGCCCAAAATTAAATGTGAAAGCCCTTAGGCAAAATCACATGTGGAATTGAGTGACTTTCACCCATTTCTGTAACCCCAAGTAAGGTACTATGTACTTCTGAAACTTTGAAGTCTCAAGAATTGCCAAACTGGCAGCTCATTATTGTCTGTAAGCTATTTATTTGGTGGTTCAGTCATTCATCTCTTCTTGGTCAAAGTCAGGATGTTCAGAATGTAGTTTATATTCCCATAAAAAGTTTTCTTTGGCTCACCAGCAATACTAGTGTCATTATATAAGAATTTTCCTCATGAAGCATTTTTTTTAAGCATTCTATGTTTGGAAGTGTATAATAATTTTAAAAGTTGAAAAATTAAGTTTTTCAACATAGCCAAGTTTTCCAAATATCAATTATAAACACATTCCTCTCTCATTCACTCTTTTTCTCAACTATAAAATATTGTATAGGATACATTCAGGCATCATTTTTGATAATTGGAAATTCTAATTAAAATTATATCTCCTTCTTACTTAATATCTAAAAATTCTACTCCTCCATCTCTTATTTATTTATTTTAGAGACAAAGTCTCTCTCTTTCACTCAGGACTGGAGTATAGTGACATGATCATACCTCACTGTCACCTCAAACTCCTGGTCTCAAGGGATCCTCCTGCCTCAGCCTCCCGGGTTGCTAGGACTACTGGTGCACCACCATGTCTGATTAATTATTTTTTTCTTTTTTCTTCTGTAGAAATAGGGTTCTCACTATGTTGTTCAGTCTGGTTTTCAACTCCTGGACTCAAGCAATCCTCCCACTTAGGCCTTCCAAAGTGCTGGGATTACAGGCGTGAGCCACTGCACCCAACTTCATTTATTTTTAGATTCTTTCAAGTAAAGCCATTAAAATACAAGCAGTTTCAGAAATATGATAAAACTGTTAGAGTAGTTATAAGAGCAGCTACATTTTGAATTAATTTTAGACAACTTTTTAAAATTGAAATATAGTAAATACAATTATAGAAACATCTATATACATTTTCCTAAGAAAATACTTTAAACACATTTGACTTTTGTAGCAAATGATCCTCTAGTTTTCTCTCTCACTTTGGTTTCTGTATAAAAATAAATGTAAATTTGCCCTTATGGGCCCTGTTTGTAAGTACATTATGATAGAAATATATCAAAGTCACTGAGTGATTTTCAGGTAATTATAAACATACTTTTACTTAGAGAGTAAAGCTTGATTTGAAAAAAAGGTTTTACACCAAAATTATTGCTTGTTAAAATTAATCTTGAAAACTATAAGAAAATAATCAATGTTTGTTGAAAGGAACTGTTAAAAACTGAAAATTATAAAATGTAAACAATATCTTCACAATATGGATATGGTGTTTTTTTCTATTTTAATAATGATACATTACACAATGGGCTTTTAAATGAAATTATTCAGAAATGTAAGGAAACAACAAAAGAAAAATTGCTTATTTTGAGAAGTTGATCTTGGGATAGGGAGGTAAGAAAGTATATTAGAAAAGCAATCCACAAAATAGAACATCATTCCAAACCCTAGATATACTCCCTATGCTGTCTCTTTTAGAACTGTGTTTGAACTAAGTCTGCTTTCATGAGTTAGAAAATGAAGTATTTAGACCACTAATAAATTTTGTTTGCAGATTTTCAATCAAGTCACTCAAGACCAAGCTGGATTCTAGTGGAACATTTCCTGTCATTAAAGTTAGCACCTGAGATAAAAATTATATTTAATGTCAGACTTAAATAGTTAAGCCTTTTAATTTCCTTCTCCTTTGGAATATAACATTGCTATGAGCTTGCACAGCAGCTGACTTCAAACCTGGCTTCTTCCTTAGGAGACTGAATGGGTGCTTAGCTTCACAATTGTTTATAGAAATGCCAACTCAGTTAAATGTCAGATAATCACTCCACAATCAATTTTTATGTACATAGGGTTTCTTTAAAAGACTTATTCTGAAAATCCTCAAAACCTAATTAGTTTACTGGTGAGTAGTTACAGAATTAGGTCAACAGTCAACTAGGAGTGCAAAAACTGACTTCAAGTTTTTGACGTGGTAATTTCCTCTACACAGAAGTCTTCTGTTGTAATAGAATAAAATCTTGAAACAGTTTACATTCACTAACTTTCTAGTAAAATCATATCAGGTTTTCATCACTGTATTAGCTAATTATAAAAGAAAGTAATTTCTCTTCCAAGTATATTTGCATTTTAAGAACGGACACTGTAAATAAACCATAAAAAGATCTTGAGGATCCAAAGAAAGGAATAGTATTTTAGGCACCATTATTTGCAGAGAGAATTTATTTGGAGTGGTAGTCTTTCTAGATATCCCTTAAATCACAGCCTAGAGGTGGTCTATTATTTACTTATACTTGAAAATCAGGCCAGACTTAAAGTTGGAGGATAAAATATTATTACAAAATCTTTCATATTAACTGTCAATGTGTCTTATTGATCCATCTAAAATATTTTGTCAGTAAATAAAACATAGAAATAAATAAATCAGTTCTATGGAGTGTTTGTATATCGTCAACCCGTGGTAAAACATCACATATGCCTAGGTCTGCTGTAGACGTACAAGGTGTGTCTGTTTGTAATGTGTAATTTATTTACCTCTGGGCATCAGAAAACCTCTATTTTAGGGATTTTTCTAAAATAAGTTAGATTTTCAATCTTGGGCATTTTAACAATTTAGGCTTTTGTCGCATCATCTGTAATATTTGGGGATTGAATTAGATCAGGTTTGGCAGATATGAGGGACAAAATCCCCAAAATTCTGTCCCCGCAGGACCCAGGCAAGACATAAATAATTTGTCATGTACTCTTACTTGCTCACAACTTGGAATATTTTTCCAAAATTGTACAACATGGCCATAGTACATCATTTAGGTTTAGCACAGAAAACGAAACCTTTTTGTAATCTCAATAGCTAGATAATCACAGTCTTCTTTTTAGCTTAAAATTTTTATTGTATCATTTCTTATGTCTAGAATGTTACTGCATTCATATTAGATTCCAGTAATTTGTGGAATACATATATATTTGTGCCATCAACTAGAAGTTCTTAAAAATATTAAGATAAAATTTAAGCAAAATTTTATATCATCACTCAATACAGTACACAGGGGAGTTCATCTATTTTGAAAACCTTTTTCAAAAATTTTTTTTGGAAAGTGAATGTTTTTGTGATTTTGAATAATTGAGGACATATTTCAACACATGAATGTTTTGGTTTCCAATTTATTTTTAGAAAACATAATTTAAATATAATTTGTATTATACGCCCATGTAGTACAAAAGGCAAAAAATAGTTGAGATGCAGTTTTATTTTATAAATATATTAAGGTTGCTAATTATAATCAAACATTTCTAAGGCCTCCATGTATTAAAAAAATAAAAACTACAAAGCCATATAGTTATCTATTCAGTCATTTTATGTCAACTATGACCATTTCTCTAGCAAACAAAAATAAAAGAGAGGAATTGATTTGCCACTCAGTTTATTAGTGGTCATATACGAATAGTTCCTTCCTGGGCTTAATTCAATCTTCTTATATCATTTCCACAGTATCTTGTACATATATATTTCTTCCTTCATTTATTCCGCATTTTATTTATTTATTTTTTTAATTTTAAAATATTAAAGGGGTACAAATGCTTTTGTTACATGGATACATTGTATAATGCTGAAGTCAGGGTTTTTAATGTGACGGTCACCAGAATAGTGTTCATTGCACCTGATAGGTAAATTTTTATTAAAATGATTTACCTCTTGCCAATTAAAGAATTGTTTCACAGCACGGTAGTTTAAACTTGAATACAGATTTTCGACTATGTTTCTATGCTCTAATTTAAGTAATTGACAGAGACGAAGCTAGTTCACAAAGTTAATTAAAATTTTCCCTCTCTTCACTTTCAATTAGTTTCATTGATATGACACATTTTTTTTCCTATTTAGTGTCTCACCGTTATCACCACGTAGTACACAGGTTATGCTAGTTTGGCAAATAAATAGTGATTATTAAAATAATCTTTAAGTAGACACCATTTTGATGTTTTAATTGTCCTCTTGTCTTTGAATAGCTGAGTGTTGTAATTAGCATTTACTTCATTTATGTAGCAATTTTAATTTGTTCCTGAAGGTTGTTTGTTTGTTTGTTTCCAAATTTCTGTATCTGGGAACCAGAAAAGGTTTAATGGAATGCAAAGGCAGTAAGAAATAGTAGTATAATATCTCTAATTAGAATTTAGTAGCTAAAATATTAGTATAAAACTATGAAGTCTTCATATTAACCCTAATTCTATATGCCTCTCCATATTGTTTAAACTCATTTATTATGTGGGGCATATAACTGTTGAATTCTATTAAAAACTAAAGGAACTTTTATAGTAATGGTATTAAGGAAACTTTTATAGATTAATGTTATAGTCGATCTCAGGAGAAGTTCAGTAACAACTGAAAAATTTTCTCCATTACTGAGAATTTATCTGGATGGCTTAATTTTACACAGGCACACATATATGCACATTAGTATTTTTATTTTGATGCATTTTTGCATTTTTGCTTTTTCAAAAGCCTTATAATATTCATAGAAATGAATCATCTGTCAAGAATAATAGTTTAGTTTTCTACATTTTTACTCATAAATTCAGACTTATCAAAATCTTCCTTCCTTTTACTCTCCCACATTGCATTCAATGTCACATAAAAAGGAAGAAATAAGTAACTGCATTAGTGGTTTATGTTTTTACAAATTCTTCTTGTGCTCTATTTAGAAAGAGAAGTTAACCAGGCTGGGTAAAGAAATTATTTTTACAGTATGACATCCTTTTCTATGGAAATTGATTTCAAATAAATTTCTGTTTTAAAGCAATAACGAAAACAATTTAAATGAGTACATTACAAAAAGTGTTATTTGGATTTAGAATACTTCACTGACTCTTAAGAGAAGAGTATAACTTCATTTTTTCTTATAATGGTAATTTCAACACTCTTTTCTACTTTCTAATGAGAATACTTCTGTTTCTTGAGAGTTTATTTTATTTATTTATTTTAAGAGTAAATAATTATTTATTCATTGGTTAGTAAAATATTTTTGTAGAGTACTTGAAACGACCATTCTAATTTAAGTATTTTGTAAAATAGAAAACTTAACAAGTAGCCACCAAAGGTGGCTGAGATACGCATTACTTCTGAATTTTTACTTTAACCTCTGTTGCCCAGGAAGTTATAACTCTTATGTTTTAAAGTCTATGAAGAAAACATATTCTAAAAACAAGCAATATTTAGTTTCTGTTGTGTTCTTCAACCCATACAACTCTGAATATCACTGTCCTAGGGTGACTTTAGGGACAAAAATCAGAAGCATAGTTAAGTTACTTTAAGATAAGGGAGATTTATTATAAGATGTGGATCTTATGAACTTGAAGGAAAAGTTTAACAATGGACTTTACCTAAGGCAGCTTCCAGGACATGTCTCATATCACCAAGGACATCACAAGTTCAGTCTTCATGTTCAGTCTTGAGTATAGCCATTGGTGTAACTTAGCTATGAGCTCACTCATGCTCTGTGTCTCATGGTTTGAATTCTAAGATTCAGTTGGCTCAGTCCAATTATGAATCAGTTTTAGTTTGGTCAGTTACTGGTCAAAAACGGCCAGAAGAGGTTGTGTCACATTATGCAACAGAACAACCAAGTCTGTGGCGGAGGGAGTGTGTGGGAGAGGACTTGGGAGAAGTGAGGATGGTAAGGAAAATGAGGAGGCAATCAAGAGCCATTACATAGTCATCACTCTAAGGCCTTTGCAGACTTGTTAAGAGTTTCATCCCCTCTGTGAAACCTCTTCATTTCTCCTCATCCTTTTCTGTAAGTTCGTGTAGCTCTAATTCTATATAATTAAATTGAACCTGTCATATTCTTCTCTTTATGCTAGTTATTTATATGACTGCATGTTTTATCTTCAAAAATTATTATTGTTCAGGTAACTGAATGTCCTGGATACGGGAGAAGGCTATGTTCTCAGCATTCTGCTTTCTCTTGCCCCTGGACACAAGTGGTGAAGCCTTCTGAGAAGTTCCTCCAGAAGTTGAGATCTTTCTGTATACGCGTTACACTGGTGGGGAAATAAGGAAAAACATTTTTGTGGAAAATGTTGCAAGTAGACAAAGTCTGATATTTGAACAGGCTTTAATGATAACTGTTCAAAAAGACAAGACATGTAATGACATAGGGCTAAGTTTTGTAATATCATGTTAAGTGAAAAATTGGTTTCAAAACAGCATATAGAGAGGATACTGCTGTGTATGTGCAACTATGTATTAGTGTGTGGGTGTTCATATACATATTTTATATGTCAAGAGATTTTTTTTAAATTCCTGGAAAGATAAATGCCAAAATGCTAAATCTGATTTCTCTAGATTGCTGATTCTCAAAGTGTGAACATCAACATCTAAAAATTACCTGGGAAATTTTTAGAAATACAAATTATTTCTATTGAATCAGAAACTCTGGGAGTGGGACCCAGCAATCTGAGATTTATTAAGCCCATAAACCCTCCAGGTAATTATGTTGAGCACTCAAGTTTGAGAACAAGTATTCTAGTCTAGATTATATGATTACAGGTGATTTATTTTCTTCCTGTTACTTAATGAATATGTATTTTGTTTAAATTTATAAAACACCCTAAATGCTAATTTTCTAAACAAGGAAGCCTTCTGAATAGTAACATTATATACTTCTTTGTAGTTCTTGTTCTTAGAGCAGCAGTTAGCATCTACTAAGTGCAATAAATGCATGATGAAGTCTTCATTGAAATTAACTTCAAAGTACCCCTTCTCTCTGGGTATTTTCACCCCCCCCAAAATGTATTGAGTATGGTCCACATGGGTCAAGAATTGTGGTTTCAAGAACTTTTAGTAATGAGGTGTGAAATAATTTATTTTAATACATTTCTTGTTGGCTACAACATAAGTAAAATTTATCTTGCATAAACTACCACAGCACATGTATGAAATTATTTAATTTGTTTCAAAAATTTAAATAAGAGCTAATTTAATATAATCTGAAAAATTCAAGAAACATTTCTGTTGAAGTGGGAGTCAATATTAATGCCCCATTGCTATTCCTACATTTATTGATGCCTGTAGGTCAAATTAAACGTCACTTAACAAAAGTAATGACAAGGAAGCAAGCAAGTTACAAATTAATCTTGTCTTTGTGGATTTCTACTCTACTCATTTATTTTTTTCACCTTTTAAAGATTTTATAACAGTTGTTTTACTTGTATATTATATATTCTGGGTGATATAAAAGTATAGTTAGTTAACAAGAAGGAATTTGGTAAAAGAAAAGTTTGAAAGAAATTATTTTTAGGAGACAAATAAAGACTGCATCAATGAGACTAAAAAAAAAGAGATGTAGAAAGATAAATAGTGATTTTAACAATTAAGATGTTAAAAATGAAATACTATATTTTAGTTGTTTTGTTTTTTTTAGACATTGTATAAATTTCTATATAATCTTTTTCTTTAAGAGAAGTTCAAGTTATACTAATCTATAATAGATTTCTTAAACCTTATTAATCTTGATTTTTCTAAACTCCAGCCACATTTTTGCTTTGTATTAAACAATCTTAGCACTTGGTTATGTGAAACTATTGATAAATTTAAAAAAAATGGTTTAGGATGTCACTATTATTTATCCAATTAAGGTGTAAGTACTTTGAGAGCCAAGAGATACAGTGGATGCTTCCTTTATACCTTCCCCATCCTCTTATTAAATGTTTAGAAAATAAATTAACTGAGTCATGTTCTTTCTAGAAGAGTCAGCATGTAATATCTGCATTAGTTATCTATTGTGTCATAATAAATTATCCCAAAATTCAGTGACTTAAAACAATACATATTCATTATACCACAGTTTATTTGGATCAGGAATTTCAGGCTCAGCATAGCTGGGTCCTGTGATTCAGAGTATTGGGTAAAACTAAAATTAAGGATTTGGACCAGATATAGTCATCTCAAGGCTTACCTAGTGAAGGATCTGTCACTAAATTCACTTTTGGTGGTTGTTGGTAGTATTCAGTTCCTTATTGACTATTGGACTAAGACACTCAGTTCTATGCCAACGGTAATTATGAAGGTTCTAATATGGTCACAAAATAGCAAGGAGAGATCATGGTGGCTGGAACAGAGTGGAGGGGATAAGTGATAAAAAATGACATCAGAATGGACAGAAGTCAGAAGATTATTTATCACAGTATTTCCCAAAGGTTAATGTGCAAACAGATAACCTGGAAATCTTTTGAAATGCAGATTTAAATTCAGAAGATCTGGGATGTACCTGAGAATCTGTATGTTTAGCAATGTAATGTTGATTTTGCTTGCTGGTCTGAAGACCACACATTGAGTAACAAAAAAAAAAAAATGAGGCTATTAGAGATAATTATATAAATTATTGGCTTTTACTGTGAGTGAGGTGGAAATCCATGGGGAGGATTTGAACAAAGGTGCTATATTACCATCTCCTTCACTGACATATTGTGAGAATACTTTCACCGACAGCGGTAGAGGTTGTTGAAATAAGCAGATGACAGGTGACATTCTCCTAGACAAAGGCAGGAGCAGTGGAGGGGGTAAAATATGGAATTATTCTAAGTGTATTGTGTAGGTGAAACCTACAGGAGTAGTTAATGGCTGGGCTGTTGTATATGCGTGAATGAGAGGAATTAAAACGACATCAAGGTTTTCGCTTAATTTACAGGAACATGTTGAGTGTTGTTTTTTGAGACTGTAGGAGTAGCAGGTGTTTCAGAGGAAAGATCAAGAGTTTTTGACAATTTAGATTTGTGATGCTTATTAGATATCCAAATGGAGATGTTGAATATATGTTGAATGATATAAGTCTGGGATTCAGAGAAAAGATCATTACTGGAGACATAAAGTGGGAAATCATTAGAATATAGATGGTTTTTAAATTTATAAGAATATAGTTCATTACCTAAGGAGTGATTGCTGATAGAGAAGCAGTGCAAATACCGGAACAGTGTGACTTTAGGTGATGAGGCTATGCCAGCAAACAAAACTCAAAAAATATCAACCAGAAACTTAGGAGGAAAATCAGGAGCCATCAGTCCCAAAAGCAAAATGAAGTAAGCATTGCAAACAGAAAGGAGGGATCAGTGTTGTTAAATGTTGCTGTAGTTTAAGTAAGATGCAGACTGAGAACTGACCATCAGATGTAGCAATCTAAAAGTCACTGATGACCTTGACAAGAGCAGTTCAGTGGATTTGTGAGCTCCAAATGCCTGACTGGGGTGAGTTTAAAAGAATGGGAGTAGATAAATTGAAGACTGAATGATAGGTAATTATTTTTAGGAGTTTTGCAGTATATGGGAGCAAAGAAACTGGTTCACTAGAGGAGAAAATAGGCCATGAGAGGTATTTATTAAGAGAGAAAAAAGAAGACCAGGGTTCTATACAGAATGGGTTTATCCAATAGAGAGGAAAAACGTGATGATATAATGGTAAAAGGTGACAATTACTGGAGTGATATCCTTGAGTAGACAAGAGGGGATGGGAACCAGTGCACAAGAGGAACACAGGCCTTGACAAAAGTATGGAGAGATCATTCTAACATCTTAACAGAGTGAAGGCAGCATATATGGGCAGAAGTGTCAACAGATGTGGTGATGAGAGCTTACAAAGCTTCTTTTCTGAGTGTGCCTTTTTCTCAGTGAAATTAAGAAGCCTGGTTGTCAGCCAGAAAAGTGTAAAACAAGTGACAGAGACTTGAGTGAGTAAACGGTCTAGAGAGTCATCTAGGCTGTGATAAAATGAATGTCCTAGAGAAATATAGGAATTCTAGGTAGGAGTAAGGACCCACTTAAAATTGTGGGTCTTCGTGGCAATGAGTTTAAAATTAGCCTTTCGTTGTTTAATTTTCCTCTATGTATATTTTTGTCATTCTCTTGAAATACCACAAGCTTCCATTAGGGTTGGTGAATTTTTCATGTGTATATTCTAATTGTGACATCAAGAGTCATATATTTTATAATTCTTATATTCTCTACATCACTGATCACAATACTTTAAACCTAATTTTAATTGATTAATTGATGGTTTTAGTGAAAAATGAGAAAGAATTATGTAATGTAGAATTGGAAAAAACTTAGACATCCTAGGAGTTTGTTCATAAAATTTTATGGCTGAAAAATTTTAGGACTAACTCAGTGAATGAACTGGCCCAAAGTCATACTGTTAGTTGAAACTAGGAATCATAAAGTGGTAAAGGAATTCTTATGCATTATTCTGGAGTTTCACATTTCATATTGGCTCCCTTTGTTAAAACCACCAGTGTTCTAATAACTCAAGATGAAAACCAGAAATCCACTTTGATAATTTCTTAACTGGACCCATCTCTTTCAAATCGTCAGTTCTTAATAAAAACTATCAGTGTTTGATGTTTACTGCCTGTCAGGCACTGTACTAAACACTTTACATAAACAATTTTCTGCAGTCCTTATATCAACTCTATTGAGAAAGAACCCTTTTACAGATGGAGAATTTGAAGCTTACCCAATATTAACTACCTGCCTTCCTAAAATCACACAATCAGTTCAAGAATCATGAATTCAAACTGAGACCTTACCCATTTAAGGATAGTGATTCTCTGCCTATAGAGGGCATCAGAATCAACAGAAGGGCTTATTAGAACACAGATTGTTGGCAACATTGCCCAAGTTTCTTAGTCAGTAGGTCTGAGATGGAGTTCAATAATAAACACTTCCAACAATTCCCAGGTGGTGCGATTGCAGCTGGGCCAGGAACCCCATTTTGAGAACCACTGCAGGAACCTGTCTTCCTCTCAGAGCAGATGCCTCCTGCATATTGCTCCAAAACTTCCTCTCCTTTTCACTTTCCTCATCACTATCCTAGTTCAAACACTTTGTTCCCTACTCAATTCTCCCCTTACACCTTGGAACATTGATATTCTGAATATTTCTTATACATCCTGCACTGGAAAGTATGAATTATCAAGAAGTTACATGTTTTCTGTTATTAGAAGCAGCTATGATCTTAACTTTTATATATTCATGTTTTTTTAGTTTAATTATTTCAATTTCTTTGTTGTATAAACAATTTTTATATTTCAAAAATTAATAAGATAAAAGTAAAATAAAAGTTTCATAAATTAATATACTTACATGTTAATCATTCTAGCTTAGAACTTTAAAATATTTAAGAAAATATTTAATATAAAGCTTTAAAATATTTAACAAAAATGTATTCAGACCAGTACAATTGCTTCCTATATGAGTGTACTGTGTTCTATCTCTTCCTACTTATATCCAAACCACACATCTTAACAAAATCAATCACTTCAAATTGAAATTCTCATCAGTTCATGGCTCAACTCCAGAATTTTCAGTGAATCCCCATTGCCTAATAAATTAAATCCGAGCTGAACACAAAGGAATTAGAAATATACAATCTGGTATCAATTAGTCTGTCCAGTCTGGTCTCCCGGTTCTGTCTCCCTATGTTCTATTCAAAACATGTTTGTGCTACTTCTAAATATGTCTAACTTTTAGTACTTCCAAGTCATTATTCATGCAATCCCATTTTCCTGAAATATTCTCAGCTTTTGCAATTCCATCACTTCCTTCTCCAGTTAGACTAAAGGCATGTCCTCTCGGAAGACTTTTCTAAACTTCTAGCTAGCTCTATTTTTTCTCTCCCTCTTTCGATTTTTTATAGCAAATGTTGATTTTTATTCATTGAACTACTCAAGGTGACACAGATATAGACAACAAAAAAATATGGGATTTAAACTCAGAGCTGAATAATTATTTCCACTTATTTAATCTCTCAGCTTTGATTTTTCTCCTCAATAAGATAAAGATAATATTTATGTTGTAGAGGCATTCTAGGGATTAAATTAAGTGATACATTTAACAGGCCATGGCATGCTCCTCTTATATAAGGGGTCTCAGTAAATGTTAGTTCTGATAATAGTCATAAATCTTCAAGTTTCACACTATATAAATCTTAGTCAAACTAAATGAACTTAGTGTTTCAGTAACTTGCAGGAATAGATTCTAATCTAGGCATGACTAGACCCAAAGTCTCAAATGATGTCATTAGAGTTGTTTCTTGACATCTCCTGGTGTCTCTAATTGGCTTCATTCTGCATGTAAGTTTTATTCATGGATATGTTGCTGGATATTTGCATTATTGCAAATAAATATTTGTAGCAACAAATATTTATAAATATTACTTTTGAGATATACACACATATATGTATATGTTTGTGTGTACATATATGTGTGTGTATGTTAAAAGATGACTTTATTTGGAAATAGTGCAGTTGCAACTATAATTAGTTAAGGTAAGATCAGACCAGAGTAGGGTGTGCACCTAATCCAATATGAATAACATTTTTCCCAAATGGGGGAATTTGGACACAAATTCAAAACCATAGGAAAAATGCCATACGAAGGTGAAGGCAGACATCTATATGCCAAGGAATGTCAAAGATTGCCAGGAAACCACTAGAAGCTATGACCAGGGCAAGAAACAGGTTTTTCCTCACTCCTTGCAGAAGGAACTAACTCCGCCTGACACCTTGATCTAGTACTTCAAAGCTCTAGAACTAAGGAAATAAATTTTTGTTTTTTAAACCAAGTTTGTGCTACTTGATTATGGCAGCCCTAGCAATCTAATATATATGTAGAATAACTAATGATATCTATTGCTTATCTATCTTCTAACCATCTATCTATTTCTCTATTGATATGTAGGATAGATGTCTATACAAACATGTATATTATATATGTGTTTGTGTGTACATGTCTTAGATTAACATCTTCCTGGATTCCTGAAATTTCCAGTAAAGAAAAACAAAACAAAACATTGACTTCTACTAGTGTCCTTTTATCATTTTAGAAGTTTCTGATGAACTCTACTGGATCCCTTGCCCGTGTTTAGTCCAGACTTCTGGAGGACATGATCCTGTGACTTCCCCACCTGGGTCTTATGCTCCCTTCACAGGAATATAATTGACAGCCTCATCATCACTTTATTTAGTGAAAGTGTTCATTTTTCCTCAAGGAAGCTATTCTGGTTTTCCAAAACATCACTTTTTCCCTCCTCTTTCTTTATAAAATTATAATTTATGCCTGGCACACTAGGAAACAACTACAGATTTGTTTTGAATTACTGTTTATTTAGTCTTCTACAAATATTTTATAAACTGGAGGATGTGGACTATGTGTTAGTCACCTTTTTATCCCTTATATCAAAACTCTTTATAACAGAAAAATTTTCAATAAAGGTACCGGGATGAAATTAATTTAACTGAAATTATTCTGGCTTTCCAGAACATGTCTATAACACTTTTTCCCTCCGCTTTCTTTATAAAATTATAATTTATGCCTGGTACACTAACGAAAAGGACAAAAAGCAAGCCAAAAAATAATGCAGAAACACATACACACACACACACACACACACACACACACACAGCAGGAGAGAGGGGGAGAGATATCTGCAAAAATACAAAGGGAACCATTATTTCAGGAATGCACAAAGCATGCTATTGGAAATTTTTATTTTCTTGCCCCCTTTAATTTAGAATTCCAGATAAAGCTCTATAAACGATCTTAAATATATAGAGAGAGAGCATTTATACTTACTAATAAATTCAGCACATGGATTAGAATTAAAACCTGTGATAGCTCTCAAAAGCATGGTCCCGGGGTTAATGTGTATATGTGGCATCCAGGATCTTGTTAAAAATGAAGATTTTGGTTCAGTGCATGTGAAGCGGAATCGTAAATTTAGTGTTTCTAATGAGTTCCAAGACGGAAGTATTGAGGCTCACATGTAGATCACTTTGAGTAGCAATGGTTTAAACTAGAGCACAAAGTGTTGATCAAATTTAGCTGTGGACATATTTTGTTTAGTTAGCAGAGAATTTCAACTTTTTACAATAAATTTAAATACCTTCCTATGAATTCGAATCCTTCCATTTATCCAGTCCCTCCTTTATTACTTTAAAACCTATGACTTTACCAATGTAAATTATCAACTTGACACCAGTGAATATTTCAGGTTTCAATGTCTGGTTATATATTCCCTCCATTTCTACAAAGTGATCTCAGTGATCCATGTGAATGTTTCCAGGAAAGGCTGTGGATAAGAGGCATCTTTCTAGAACTAGAAAAAGAGAAGGGATTCCTGCATTCTTTGGTCAAAATATTTGAATAGGTTTAGATCTTACTCTAATCATTTCTAGTATTTTCTATTCTTCCCAAAATGGATGAAATATATATTATGTTGGGATGGTGGGGAGGAGGCAGTGGGAGAGTGAGGTGATGGTTTGCTGGATTTTAATTTTCAGAGAACAGCAGACAGTCTGCAACCTTTTAGACTTTCTCTTTAAGAACTTGCCATGTCCAGATCAAAGGAATTTATTAGGCTTTTAGCTCTCCTGTTTTTTTATAGCTCAAAATGAACAAATTTTCAAGTACAAAAGAAATGCTTTAAAAGACTTCTTTTAGTCTTTATTTGAAATCTCCTGCTCTCCTTCAGTTCACAGATATGTCGTGCACTGAATGGAGGAATCAGACTACTACACTTTGATCATTTCACTATCTTGTTTGATTAGTGTTTTCAAACTATGGAGTTTATCAGCAGGGGGCAGGTTGATCCCTGTGGCTTATAATGGGCAAAGTATGGGGGAAAAATAGGTTTTTAGAAATCGTTTAAGATCAATCAGTTTCCTCCTTCTTCAAGGTTTAAAAATAACATCACGGACAGATAGACTTTGACACAGAATAAGCTCAGATATTTCCAAAGGGAAAACTGACCAGCATGTATGGTGCACTTTTTTCCCTCCCTCTTTTTCTCTTTAAAATTGTGACTTCTAGTCCTTAGATTATTACAAACTATAATCAAACTCCTTTTTTTTTAAAGGAAGAAAGAGGTACAACTGCTCAATTTTAACTTTCATTTACTGAGCAAACACGACATTCAGAATGAAGGTTAGGGTGGTTAAATGGGATTTTAAGAATTCAGCTCTTTGGGGGAAGGTATTGAATTGTATTGCATGCAGCAATTTTAACTATTGCTGTGAACTTGGGTTATTCATCCTACCCTTAGGGATTGTCAATTTGCAGTTCCATAGATCTAATTCAGGAGGAATAGCTTTGCTTCTGATTTAATAAATTAACACTGACACATGGGCTTTCTCTTTTGGTATTCCGGAGGTATCCTGAGTGGCAATGCTGTACAGGTTGTCAGCTGGTGACTTTTCACAATGGCTGGCAACATTTCAGCTCAAGGATTGGCTTCCTCTGTAGATGTGGGGAATGCTGTCTGATTATGGATTTTTTAATTTGAGGGTAAATGAGATCATGTGGGACTTTCCAGTTTAAATAAATTAACTAGTTTTCAATTTGAAATGGGCACAAAGGACAAGAAAAAGATGCTAGTTAGGCTAGATTCTAGGCAGACAAATTTGCCTCAGGCATATCCCCTGCTTCCTGATGTTCTTCTCTGAGGCAGCCAGAGAAGTCGAGACTGGGTTGGCTGTCTCTTAGGGTTATTCATGATACAAAATGTCTGTGCCCTCTTTACCTAGTTTACTTTCCAAAGCTTTTTCCCCCCCTCACCTAAGCATTGTTCATTTCGACTATGTGTAAAGAAGGAGACACTTTCATATAAACCATTTCATACTAACAGACCACTAGCTCAAATAACCAAAGGAAGAGAATTTTAATGAAGATAATTTTAGGCAGCTTTACAAAATAAAATGGAGAACAAATCAAAGCTTATATGAAATATTTTTGGATTTATAGGCATTCAAAAAATCATTTTTAAGTTTTACCAAAGACCCAATAATAATTTTAAGTTGTAATTTCAGGTAGAAACAGTAGATATAAATACATGTAATATGCTGTTGTCTTTATCTGAAAGCAAGGTGCCACTATATGTTATTTCTGTCTTGTAGTTAAATATAGAGTAGTTTTGTGTTTTTTTTTTTTTTTTTTCTTAGAGGCTTGTTGTGTCGCCCAGGTTAGAGTGTTGTGTGTGGGGTTAGCCTAGCTTACAGCAACTCAAACTCCTGGGCCCAAGAGATCCTCCTGCCTCAGCCTCCTAAGTAACTGGGACTGGAGGCATGCACCACCATGCCCAGCTAATATTTCTATTTTTAGTAGAGCCAGGGTCTTGCTCTTGCTCAGGCTGATGTCAAACTCCTGACCTCAAGTGATCCTCCCACTTCGGCCTCCCAATGGGTTAGGATTACAGGCATGAGCCACTGGGCCTGGCTGTAGAGTAGGTATGTTTATTTAAGGCATTTATTTATTTAAGGCATTTATTTATATACCTTAATTCAAAAACGGATATATATATATATATATATTATTTCTTTAAAATTCAGAATATTATGGGGATACAAATGCTTTGGTTGCATAAATTGCCTTTGCACCACCCAAGTCAAAGCTACAAGTGCACCCATTCCCCCTGTCAGTTTGCACTACATCTGCTAAGTTTGAGTTAACCTATCCCCTTCCCTCCCCTCCCACCTGCCCAACACCCAGTGAATGTTACTTCCATATGTGCACACAAGTTTTGATTGATTAGTACCAATTTAACAGTGAGTACAAGTGGTGTTTGCTTTTCCATTCTTGTGATACTTCACTTAAAAGAATGGGCTCCGTCCCCATCCAGGATGATACAAGAGGTATTAGTTCACCATTTTTTATGACTGAGTAGTACTCCGTGGTATACATATACCACTTTTTATGTATACTACATGGTTGATTCCATATCTTTGTGATTATGAATTGTGCTGCAAGAAACATTTGAGTACAGATGTCTGTTTTATAGAATGTCTTTTTTTCCTTTGGGTAAATACCCACTAGTGGTATTGCTGGATCAAATGTAGTTCTACTTTTAGTTCTTTGGGGAATCTCCATACTGCTTTCCATAGAGGTTGTACTAGTTTGCAGTCCCACTAGCAGTGTATGAGTGTTCCTATCTCTCCACATCCACGCCAACAGTTTTGTTTGGGGACTTTTTGATGAAAGCCATTCTCACTGGAGTTAAGTGATATCTCACTGTGGCTTTGATTTGCATTTCCCTGATTATTAGAGATGTTGAACATTTTTTCATATGTTTGTTGGCCATTAGTCTATCTTCTTTTGAAGTATCTCAGAGCCTGCAGACAACATCTTTCAATTAAACAAGTCAGTCACAAAGATAGAACAGAGAAATAAGAAGAATGTGCAAAGCCTACGAGAAATATGGGATCATGTAAAGAGACCTAACATAAGAATCATAGACATCCCTGAGGATAAAGAAGAAAACACACAAGGGTTAAAAAAAGGGATTTAATATATTTGTTCTTTGGAGGCATTTAAATGTTTGCTAGGATAAATGTATACTAAATTTCTATTTCAGTGTATTTTCAAAATAAAATAGCTAAGTATATCACATGCAATACTTTGATGGAAGCATTTGGCATGTGCTCATTTAATTATTGATAAAGAATTACTTTTTCTTTTAGTCATTACAATGCTAAAATGTAAGTGATCTTTTTTTTTTTTTTGGTATTAAGTATATCAAGAATGGGATGATGTCAGTAGTGTGGTAAAAAAAATAAAGTATGATTTCAGGAGTTTTCTCTTAGGAAGTTCATCTCTTCTGCATCTTCACAATTCTTGCTTCACTCCTACTTACTAATAAGCACTAAAACAGTCTCTTTGCCTTGAAAATCCCCTCCTACTCTCTTTTCAATATATCCTCCAAATTGAGTCCAGCATTATCTTTACAAAATGCAAATTCTTTCATACCACTCTCCTCCCTTTGATTTTTAAATAGCTCTCCAGCTGTTCCCAGCACACCTTTCCCCATGCAATCACCCTACAATTCCACCATTCCTCCCAGATGGAGCAACTTCAGGCCTCTGCAAGGGATATTTTTTCATGGCTTTGTACATGCTGTTCCTTGCCTGAGGACTTTGTAATCATTCTTCAAGAATCTGCCTAACCATATTACCATCTGGGAAGTGTTTGTTGACACCTTCTTTTCCCACCTCCCCCAAGAATGTTTAACACTTCCTCCTCCTCTATAATTCCATTGAACACCAATTATAGCACTTGTCATTGTATATTGTAATTGGTTTTTTGCCTGTTTCTCTACTAAAATTTGATTATATGAATATTATGAGAGCCGAGACCATGTTCTATTTCTGAAAAATTCACAGACTCATTCCATTACCCAAGTACAAAATTTCAATAATTGTATAGTTCCTTTGTTCCATGCTTGAATCTTTCCCTTTCTGGATTCCACATACTAGAAAATTGTACTAAGATCACCGACTTGCCCTAACCAAGTATTTAGTGTATTCATCGAATACATTCCACAATTCATGGAAACCGTAAATTTAGAAGTCAGTGGTACAAACTGTGGATGAATTAGAATCCAGAGACCAACTTTTAATAATTCCATGATCCTGGGTATTTTCCTTAATTTTTCTTTGTTTCTGCATTTCTTTGACTATCTAACTAGGTTGGTAATAGTACCTACTTCATAGGGCTATTGTGAAGATTAACCCATATCCTCCCAAAGGAAAATAAAGCTGAAAATTAGCATGCAAGCTCGCTGACTGTAGTCTCTTTACATTTAGGCCCATTAGCCTTTTTGGTTTCTAGCAATCCTGCTATATTCCCAATCTGTTCTCTTTTTCATTCAGTTAGGTGACCATGTTATATCTCTCCCTTTTTTCCTCCTGCGGCACATCTCTCATTTTCAGTTTCATCTGATGATTCTGCTTCCTAATTTATCTATAAAAATAGAAGCAATCAGAAGTGAGCTTTGCCCACTGTACCACCATTCTATCAACCTCTGTGTTCACGTGCGCTGTTTTTTGTCTTGCTATTACTAGCCACTGCCAGCAAAGACTAACGCCTTAATTTGTGTACAGACCTCATCTCTGAGATTGCTGCAGAGTCCCAGCAATTGCCCCTTCTTCTATCTATATCAGACATTTTCAACTTTTCACAGGATTTTTCTTATGCTAATAAAAGCATAAGAAAGCTTTATGCTGATAAAATCATGCCATTATTTCTCTGTTACTAAAAAAATAATTATTGAATCCACTTCCTTTGTGGTTAGAGCCCCACGCTCTCCTCCATGTGTTTATAACAAAGCTCCTCAAGAGTTGTCTATACCTTCTGTACTTGTCTCCTATTACCGTGCTTCCATGCTGTCTTGGCCTCACTGCAACCAGCCTTCTGTTGCCACCATTCCATGGAAACTGTTTTAGTAAATGTCAGTGCACAATTTTGAATTCTCATCTCACCTAAAGAAGAAGTATTCTGCACAGTTAGTTACTGACTCCTAATGGAAGCATTTTATTCATTTTTCAGCCTGAAATGACACGTCTAATTTTTCCTCCTTTCTCATAAGATGGTCTTCCTCAGTCTCTTTGAATGTTTCCTTCTCAAATCCCCTTTCTCTAGACTTTTACTGATCCTGTAGACCTCCTTTCTTTTCTGTATACTTTCATTTGATTGATGATGTTGTTCAATCCCATGCTTTTAAATATCATCCATAAGCTCTTGATTTTCAAACTTGTATCTTCAGAGTGAATCTTCCCTCTAAACTTCAGACTGATATGTTAAACTACTAATCTCCATTTCTATGGCAAAAGGCAATTTTAAATTAGCATGACCAAAATTCTGTCCTCCTCTTCTCCCCAAAATGTGTTTCTTTCATATCCTTTCACATTTCAGATAGTAGCAATTCTATCCTTTCAGTTTCTCAAGACAAAGAAAACAAGTAGAACAACAGTATTCCGTTGGTTCTATCTTCTTTATACACCCAGAGTCACTCTGACACTAACTACTCTCCCATGCAACTATCCTGGAACAAGCCATCTCCATTTTTTGTATTGATAATAGCTTCTAATTGATCTCTCTGCTTCTTTCATCACTTCTCCTGCAACCTATTCTTAACAAGGAAGCCAGAGTGATTCTTTAAATATGTAATTCATGTCATTTCCTTTCTCACTTATCCTTCCGTTGTCTTCCTATCTCATGAAGAGTCAAAGCTGGAGTCCTGGCCGGGCGCGGTGGCTCACGCCTGTAATCCTAGCACTCTGGGAGGCCGAGGCGGGTGGATCGCTCGAGGTCAGGAGTTCAAGACCAGCCTGAGTAAGAGTGAGACCCCGTCTCTACTAAAAATAGAAAGAAATTATAGGGACAACTAAAATATATATATACAAAAAATTAGCCGGGCATGGTGGCGCATGCCTGTAGTCCCAGCGACTCGGGAGGCTGAGGCAGTAGGATCGCTTAAGCCCAGGAGTTTGAGGTTGCTGTGAGCTAGACTGACGCCACGGCACTCACTCTAGCCCGGGCAACAGAGTGAGACTCTGTCTCAAAAAAAAAAAAAAAAAAAAGCTGGAGTCCTTAGATTGGACACTTGCTCTCTGTGTCTTTCCTCATCTCCTGGGATCATTTCATGGCTGGCTTTCCCTTCTTCCTTAGTGCAATCACCCCTTGGCCCCCATGAAATCTCAATCTTCCTTTTCAGTTTCATATTTCCCCATAGCATTTATCACCCTTGGACATAATATATCTTCAGTTTATCCCCTTTATTTTTTTTTTAACTTTCCACCAACTAGAATGTAAGCTCTATGAGGTAAAGAATTTACATATTTCGTTTACTGCTAAATCTCCAGAACCTTAAGGAGTACTTGGAATGTAGCAGAGTTTCACTCAATATCTGTGAATAATTAAGTGAACTAGGAGCTGTTATTATTATTCTTAACCATCTTTTCAGTATTCTCTTATATTAAATACAAGTATTTTTTACTTGAATGCTGCTTGATTGCATCTGATACATTGTATATCTTAGTAATTGTAAAAATTATCACTTTATCCTACTTGGAATGATGACCTCTAAAATCTTAAAATACATTTAACTCTCCAACTTAGCTAAGTATAAATTGATTTTTGAAAATTCTAAAAATATTTTGAATGTTATAATGACTTAGAATTATTATTATCTTACAGAAAATGAGTATGAACTTGCCTTTAATTTGCATTGGTGTTTTATTATACACTGGAAGTTAGCTGCTATTTAAAATAGATTTCTAATAACAGTTAATTTTGCTTTTAATTTGCTTCTTTCAAATGAAAGTGAATGGCAGAAATTTAACTCTGACATCTAAGCTGTGATACCCCTTACTTTGCTGCCAATAGTTGTTAGTGAAAACAGAAAGTCCTTTTTGCCAAGTGATTTTATTCTTTTCACTGAAGTCCTTTGTGTCTTTAAAAGCATCCTTTGTCTTTCTGATTATAGATCATTACTTATTGTTTCAGTGGCAATGTTAATATATTTCACAGCAACCTTTTTGTTATATTGTACCTTTTACTATATTTTCAGTTCTTAGTTTCACCAGCTGGAATATGACTCTCCCCTAGTTTCCCACCTTATCCCAGTCGTCTCGAATAAGTCTCACTGTGGGACCCAGACCCATAATTAATGATAGTGAAGCTTTTGCTTTTAAGATCTCTCTGAGGTAACAAATCAGTTGATCAATATTTCAATGTTAAATATCTCAATGTTAATATCTCAGTGTTGCAACTTCGGTTATTCCATCTAGGATGACGTCTTGGGAACCACAATGTTCAGTTTTCAAAATCTTTTATCAGATTTAGACCTGCTGCCTAGGTTCTTATTTCTATTCGGCAACACCCTGAGGGTCTAATCTGGTTTATATAGTATATATATTTATATATGGAGGGACGGGGGGGAGGGAGAGAGAAAGAAAGAGAGAAAGAGCCCTATAACAAAAGACAGATTAACAAGAGAAAATCATTAAAAAATTGTTTAATATATTTTAAATGACTCAGGAGACTTCAGAGATAAAGAACCAAAAACCTAAGGAAAACTATGTATTTTTATGAACAGTCATGGGGAAGTAAGATTGGAGGACAAAAGGGAATGACTTAATGCTAACAAATTGGGGGAAACTTAGCAAGGCCTGTTTGTTCAGATTCTTCTTCTTATCTCTGTTGACTTTCCTTCCCTGAAGGTATAGAGCAGAACACCTGTACCATGAGAGTCTTTAGCGGAGAAGATCAGAGAGTGACCTTCCTAGGTTTTTTGGCCTGCAGCAGGGGCAATGAAGGGCATGAATGGCCTTCCTCCTACTGTTTTCTCAAATACTAAAGTGGCATATTTTGGGGTAGCATTTCATGCACATCATCACTGGTTAAGAGGGTGATATGGTTCTCCAGGCTGCCCTGTATTTATCATTCTAAAATAAAACTGTAAAATTAAATTTTCCCATGGAGGTTTTACTGCTAATTATAGTAAGTAAATAAATTAACAAACAAGAGATTACAAGAAGAATAACAAGACTGCTCACATTCTTATAACAGAAGAATCTAATCTAGGTCTCTGGTTCCCTCATAAAATCATAATAGGGGCAGACAGGAAGTGTAGCTCAATAAATCTCCTTCTAAAAGCAAAAGTCTTGGAAGAAACCACTTCAGATCAGCACTATGAGATAGAAATATAAGGAGAAGCATATATATAATTTTAAATATTTTAGTAGCCACATATTAAAAAGTATTTTCAAAAGGCAACATTAATTTTAATAATATATTTAACTCAATGTGTCCGAAATGTTATTTCAACCTGTAATCAATATGAAAATTATTACTGAGATATTTTATATTCTTTTCCAGTACTAAGTCTTTGAAATTCAGAATGTACTTTCTTCTTATCACACATTCAAATCAGACTAGCCACATTTTAAGTGCTCAATTGCCACACAGCTCTAGTGGTGGCCATATAAGGCATTGTAGCTGGAGGTAACTCAAGGGAGACTTCATCCAAATCCAGATCTTCCTCCCTGAATTTTCTCTCAGTGGGGCAAAGTGACTACTTAGGGAATATTCTGATTTTAGCAACTGCTGCTTTTCTAATCTTCTTGCCCCAAAGGCTTTAAATCAAGTCAAGCCAGGCATAAGAGAGGTGAAGGGAAAGAGATTTGTCATGTCAGACCTGCTTACTGTCTAAGTAACCTTAAGTTTAACTCTCAAAATCTCTATTTCTTAATTCATAAAATGAGATTCATAATGTTATCTTTCTCATAGGATTGTAACAGGAGTTAAATGGTACCATAAAGGTAAGAGATAAGCACAGCACCTTGGTAAATAATTATTGCTCAATAAGTGTTAGCTCTTATTATCAAATAAGATAGTTCTACATTTCAAAGCTAATTTAATCTAAAAAAAAATATATATATATATATATATATATATATATATATATAGACGTTTTTGAGTCACAGTAGACCTTCAACAAACTATTGCTTCTGAAGCGGGCTTACAAATTAAATGCCAAGTAGTTTTTACTGCAAGTTTTAGATATTTTGAAATTTTAAGAATCTTAGAAAATCACCACTTACATGGTGGTGTTGGGCAGTCATGAAGGTGGTTCTTTTCCTTCCTGCTTCCCTGACTTCTGATAGTAAAATCAGAAAACAACAAAGATATCCTATTCTCTGACCATTACCTCTCAGAGAATAGGAAGGAATTATCATGCTTTCCTAGTGCCCAAGCTAAACTATTCAAATAAACCTAGTGTTTAGAAATAAATTAGATTATTGTTTTTTTTTTAAATGAACAAGGTGATTTATAACTCATCTATTTGAATGCAAATGCACATGACATGTGATTTAAATGCTTTTGATTCTGTGCAATGCCTCTGGTTATTTGCATTGTTGTAATAGTCAAATACATTTATTTTTTCAGGAAGAAATGAATGTAGATTTCATAGGTGATAGAGTTGACTCATCTTTTTCCCGTGATGGTAAAATTCAATTTTTGTTTTTATTGTTTTAAAAGCAGAAATAATTTCACCTGATAAAACGTAAATATGGCTCATACATTCCCTATCTCATTCATTAAAGAGCTTGTTGCCTTCAAACTTGTTTACTGTACCCATTCCTACCTCAACTTCATTTCCCATCATTTCATCTTGACATTTTTAGTATTCTCCTTGTGCTAAGCAAAGTTACTTTCTTTCATAATTGATAAGATAAAGAAATCTAAGACTTCATGGCTAGTTCATTTTTTACTTAGATGGTTCTGCAGCCATCATTTGCAGCAGAAAGAACATTCTTTCCCTGAGGCCAAAACAATTATCTCTGAAGAAGTTAACTGGCACATGTGAAAAATGCATGATACATTTCACTCAATGAAAAGACGAGGAAAAGGTTAAAGATCTTTTTATAAGTGGTATGGGGAGGTATTGAGCACAAAGAATATGCAGCTATGATGCATAGATACGCCTTTTTAAAAATGAACACAACGTTAGTTGGATTCTTGAAATCTGAGCAATGGTCAGTCAAAAAGCAGTTATGATTGTCACAGAATGAAGAGCAATGTGTGATGTCTGCTTGGAAGCATCTCACCACAGTGTGAATGACTAAGTCTTTTAGAGCACTTTCAAAGTACAGAGAGGCATATAATCAACAGTGATACCTAAAAGACAGATAAAATAGTATAAAAGTATAGGATCCCTGTCTTTCATGTATTCCTAGAATAACAAATCTTCAAGCCTAGCAAAACATAAATACAACCAATACACAGAAAACAGAATATTTTTAAAAAAGCAGCAGCAACTGAACATAGCAGCATTTAACATAGGGGGAAAAAAAAAAAACAGAAAACAGAAAACCTGCACACTACTCTTTTTTAATGCATTGATTACCATTATGATGAAGGAGCAGCACATGAAAATACTGCCCTGGGAAAGAAAAATCCTGAGTTCTCTTCTTAGCTAGGCTACTAACTGAACTATGATTTCAGAAAACTCAATTTCTCTCCTTGAGTTTCAGTTTCCTCATCTATAAAATGAAAAAAAAAATGGATTAGAAGTTCTCTGATGTCTCGTCCAGTGCAAACATTCCCCAATTGCAATTTTACATTACAAATCTACTTCTGGTCCCCATGGAGAGAATAAAGAACCTACAAATCTGGCCTCAGTAAATAGTGTACAATAAATGAGCACTACTGTCCATGTGCTTTCTCTGATTCCTGTTCATGTATAAATTATTTTTCAAATGAAAAATGAAGCTATATTATTTTGTTGTTCAGGAGAGAATAAGTAGAAATAAATCATACAGTAGCTAACATATTCCTTTTGTTCAAGTAGAAAATATGCCTTATATGTTCTTGTTTTTTTCAGTTTCAAGTACCCCAAACAAAACCTTTATTCTAAGAATCTGTCTTACTCCGTGTTCATTAAGTATGATTTCCAAAGTTCTGCTTTGTCTTCTGATGGCGTCTCAGCATCCTGTCCCTCCCACTTACTACGGTGTATCCATTCACAATCGTCATAACTCAGCTCATATCCAAGCCAATCAGATTCAATTTCTTGGCATCTTGCACAAAATAAAGCACTAATAGTATAAATCAATAGCAGTGAAAGCTAAATTTGAAATGATAACATAAAAAAAGATTTCAATGTGATGGCCGTGTATGATCTTACCCTACATGAAAGTATTAACCCTGAGGCAGAGACATATGATATAAAGAAGAGAGGAGGAAGTGGTTGGGCAAGAGAGCAGGGACACGAAGAAAGTTGCTGTTTGTAGTACAACATTGCAATGACGGTTCTGTGGTCTCTTCTATCAATATTTTGGGCGCTATTCTTTCTGTATTCTTACTCTGTTCCTGCCCTTCCCAAGTTTAGTTGCTTGAACTCTTCTGATCCACAGACTGATCACCTTTCCCTCTCTTTCTCCCAGCTTGCCAAAGAAAATTCAAAATGTGATTTTTTTATGGTATAGCGATTCAGTGATCTCTTTGCCCAAACAGCCTCGTTTAGCCTAAACCTCTAAAGGGTTTGGCCTTTCATACCCCAAGTGGGAGTTAAAATACTTTGTTGAACAAAGGAACTGCCAGTTCCTAGAGCTGAATAATGTTTTTCCTCTAAAAGGAAGAATCTGCAGTGTATGTATTAAATTGCATTTTTTTCTTCTCTACACTTACAATAAATCTCCCATCACTTGGAGCAACACAAATTAATCTCTGTAGTTGGCAGCCACAAAAACCAACTAAAATAATAACTATTTGTTTCTTGATTTCAAAGCTTGTGCATCGTGGGATGGGGAGTGGGGGAGAAATGGGCTGCATGATATTTCTTTTTCTGGTAATTCTCATTGCTTGTACATTATAGCAGAGCAGAAAACCTTTTTTTTAACAGTATATTAATTTAATTCTTGCTTCTTTATGATTGAATACCACTCTTCTATTTTTAAGGCAGTTAAACTCCTATTTCAAATGCACGCATGGTGAATAACTGGCAAGTGACTGGAATGAGAAGTGAAACCTGAATGATCTAACTCAGGACCCTCTTTCCACTCCATCTTTTTGCCTTTAAGCCTGTGCAAGAATCTACATTATCTTACCCTCCCCCTCCTTTTTCCCTAACTGTGTACCAGCCACCCTGCCCTTTTTGCTATCTCTTGAAGACATCAGATGATGCTCTTACCCCAGGACCTTTGCACTTGCTCTCCTCTATGCCTGGAAAATCTTCCCTCAGATATATACATGATTGAATCATAATTTATTGACACCTCTGATTAAACTTTACTTTCTTATATATGTATCCTTTGCATATATACTCATTCTAAATTAGCACTAGACACTACACTCTACCCATCTCCTAAAATATTCTTTTTACTTTTTATAGTCCTTAACACTATCTGACATTATCTATACATTTACTGGTTTGCTATTACTATTTTAAAAATATACTATCTGGAAAGGAATCTTCATGAGTGTGGAAACTTTGTCTCTTCTGTTCACTGCAGTATCCGGAGAATCTGTTATAGTAACTGTCATGGGGTAGGTGTTCAATAAGCATTTATTGAATAAATGAAACAAAAATTAGTATATAAAAATGCGTTGGAAGTCTCATTGAGTTCACCAAAAATTAGTCAAGAAAAAAATGAACAAATAAAATTTCCATGATTCTAAAATTTACTTCTATGTTTTCTTAAGGATATGGGCTAAAGGCTCTTCATCTGGTAATATTAATACTTAGAAGCTTGGTCAAAATAAGTCTCTACTCGTTAGTTATTTCAATAGTGATATTTCTTACAGTGGCATATCATTTAGATCAATACTCCTTTGGAAGAGAAAAGGTAAACTACCCTCCCGAGTTTCTGTTAATTTTTATGAATCAAAATTTGTTACAATTGAAAACATTCATTTTACTCTTATTCATTTGATTTTTATACTTGATCTTAGCCAAAAGGCTAAGAAGTGATCATTTGATTTTTAAGTCCTTCTGAAATGATGCCATAAACATAAAAATAGTTATAAAATACATTTCCTTTTTTCATGTGTTAACAGAAATGGTTATGTATATAAAGAAATGTTTAAGCAATCTTAGCGCAGGGTTATTTAGAAAATGCACAGATTTTTCTTCTTTATTTAATCATCTAAATTGAATCAGATTTTGCAAGTAAGCACTAATGGCAATTTAAAACCCTGGTAAAAGCAAAATGATTATAGAGTGTTATAATACCTATGTTTCTGTAGTTTTTCCCTTGACTAAATATAAAAACTGTGTTAATGTAGTATTTCTTGCTTGTCTGTTTATCAAACCCTGTTAGGGTCAGGCTTTCTGGGACTAAACTGGTAGCTTTCGACTATAAAGAATGTCAGGTAAATGGATGTAAATTGCCTGTCTCCTGACCTAAGGGCTCAGACACAGCATCAGGGACAAGTGTTCCACAAACCCAGCCCATTAGCTAAGAAAGCCTTCTGACTGTGTATAGGGACAGAAGGTTACCAACAGCATGCAAGTAAAAACCTAATTGTCACTTAGTCACAATTTCTCTTCTAAGAGTAAGAGAAGGCACTCTATGCGCCAACATTATTCAGCTTGCAAATTCTATCTGTTCAGTTCTAAGACACTGACTATCTACCTAAAGGTCTGATTAAGAAGGAAAAATAGGGTAGTCTCCGGGGGCATACTAATTTCAAGCTTATGTGAGTGTTCCCATAGATAAATTCACCAAGGTTACAGTGTGCTTGCTTGGCAATTTATCTAGATTACAGACAAGAGAGTGCTATAGAAAAAAATAATAATAATAAAACCTTCCCCCAAAGATAAAGTATGTCAGCCTTTTCCATTAGGTATGAAGGGTAAGTACTTAAACACCAATCCAAACAGAACTACTAAATGATAAACATATTAGTGCTGTGCTCTCTGAAGGGCCTATATTTAGGAAGGAAAAAAGGAAGGAAGGAGAGAGAGAGGAAAAAAGAGAGACAAAGAAGGGGAAGAAGCAATAGAGACAGTGTATTTCCTACTCTAGGTTACCAGTTCATTTAAACCCCAATTAATTTCGCTAAATTCTTGAACTTTCTTTTAGCATATGGTGTGGTATGTTGGGGATACGTGTGGGATATGGGACTATGAGGATGCTAAATCAGAGATCCTCAGTATTCTATTTGAATTAAGACCATTGTATTAAGATTGTCATTGAAAAATTTTATCCAGGAAATTTAAGAATGTAAAGATCCTGGGACGCTTTACATCCAACAGCCATTCAAGCAGTTGACATTCAGGCAAAATTCACTGTCCTCTGTTTCTCAGGGTCATTCATTTATTTAATGAACTCCTAATAAGAGCTGGGCACTGTGTTAAGGTTGGAACGCAGCGGTCAACAAAACCAGAAAAGATTCCTGTGCTTGTGAAAATTACATTTTAGTAGGTCCAATTGGTATTAATAAAAGGATAGCGCACACACACAAAAGTGTACCAAATAAATGTAAATACAAATACACACAGAAAATGAAAATAACGTAAGTGATCAGTATAACAAAGGAAAAGATTTCCATGTTATAACAGGCATGTATTAATACTTAGTTTTAAGGATCAAGGAAGGATTTCCTAAAGAGGTGATATTGAAATACCAATAGGAGGGTGCAGGAGAGGTAAACAGAGGATGGGAGCTGGAGCAACAAGAGCAGAAGTGCTATGGTAGGAGAATGTGAGCCACAACATCGGAAAGAGCCCAAAGGAAAGGAGGACTTAGGGCTAGATGAGGGTGGAGCCTTGAGCACCTAAAACAAATGATATTCCCTTATTCAGAAACCATTGATTTAACAATAACAATTCTGGAACAAGGTATTCTGAATTGTTAGAATTTTTACCTTCCTGTGATTAGAAATGCACACGCTCAAATGATTAAGAAAACTTGTAATTAATGAGTAAGCACTTTATAAAATGTAGCAAAATATTTTGATTGCTACACCCAAGTTAGTATTTTATATTAGATGGTCCTATATTGTGCTGTGAGTTCAAATGGTGTTGTAGAAATTTTTATTTTATGTTCTGACGGTCTGAAGAATGAATGACTGGGTTTTACATTTGAGCTGTAATACAATTGGTTAAAAAGAAATCTCTTAAAATCTCTGAGGTATCTTGCAAGGAAGTCACCAAGAATGGAAATAAAGCAGAGAAGAAAAATTGCTATAGAAATGTTTGTGCTCTAGAGAGTTTTTTCTTTTCATATTTAATTTAGCTTTCTTGCTGTGACTTCTTAGTTTTTGAAATATTAAAATGACATCATTTAAATAGATTAAAGCAAAATCATTAATTTGGTTGTGATGATCATAGTTCTCATGGTCTGTCAGCAATAAATCTAAGTATGATGCTGCCAGGATTTTTAATAGTATTTTGTTGAATGATTTGTATTGATTTGCCTGAGAAGTTGATCATAAAATCTTTCTAACCACATTAGTATCCTTCCTGGTGAAAAGCAGCTCTACTTGTGTGTCATTCATGTGGATAGAATTTATGAGCATCATAAGGAAAACTATAGTTTTTTATATTAAAATATTGAATTTCTGTTTATAAAAGGATGCATGCCTTTTATGCTTATATTAAATAATCACGTTTTGGCTCTCATCTTGACTTAGCTAGGCCATTGTTAAGTTTTGAGCTGAGTATAGTTAAAGCACAAATATCTAGACTGCTGATTTTATTTGTACATTTCTAAATATTTGCTAACATTTGATTGGTGCTCAGTGATTTATCTCACTCTTAACCCCAACAATTATTAAAATAATGAACAAGTATTTATATACCAGTTTTTCCTATATACCATTAAGGCATATACAATTTTAACCAATCTGGTACTGATAGTTATTTAGAGAATTGTCCAAACCTGACAGTTCCAGGTTTCCATTTTTAAAGTTATATATAGCTCCTGTGTATAGGATATATAAACTTTAAGTGAAATTTTATAGAATTTCGGGGATTTATTTTTTCAAATCTCAAACTTCTACCAGCCGTAAAATCCATGCTTACTTTCAAATACAGATATTTTAACGTCTTTGGAAAATGCTTTTGTTGTTCAAAATATCATTTTTCATGAGAAATTTAGATGTTAAAAAAGTAGTTAATCTAAGTACTGCTTTGTATTTATATCATGGCTTAGAGAACTGATTTTTAGAAGCTAAGTGATCTGTACATGTATTTTGATATCTGTTCTGTTTTCATGCACACATATATAACACACAGAGAGAATTCTCTATTTTATATCTCTCTCCTAGCATCTTTTCTACTACATTGTATAGAGTAATTATTTAATAACAAGTTTTGTTGTTGAGGATGAAGAAAAAGAAATGGACTAACCAGAGTACGTTTTTAGGACAAGTTAGCAAAGGGTTTCACAAGAAGGGCTTGGGCAAACCATCCACACTGCACATGTTCATTAATCATAGAGGGTATATCTGTGTGACGAAAACATTATGTAATTATCATAAAATTTTAGAGGTAAAAGAATCTTAAGAAACAACTAATCTAATTTCTTCTGGGGGTGGAGGTGGAAGGGAGAGATTTATGGCTTCTGTTGGAAAAAAAAATCCCTGCATATTTTTACTACTATCAAGTTTTCAGCATATACAAGCTAATTAGTTTTTAAAAACAATGCAGTATCATTTGGCTTTTGGCGCTCATCTGCACTGAAGTAGCCAGCACTCACTGGGGCCACTCATGGCTATTGACACCACAGCAGATACCTCACTTTGAAGTCTTCCTGATTCCTACCGATAAGGTCTGTTGCATAGGTCTTCATGCCTGAGTATTGAAACAGAGCCCATTAATTCCATAGAGCCTTTGTCCTTTGTAATAAATGGGCTTAAATTCCCCTTAAAATCAATTAGTTTTACATCATAGAAATCTAGACTCTGAGGCTGTGATGATCATCTTGACTATTTTCCTCCCAAACTCAAATAGAAAGCCTGGATTCTGTGTGGCATAAAATCCCTGCCTAGCTGCTATGTACGTTATTCATGAAACATTTGATAAGATCTCCCGAGGGACCCATGTCTGTTATTTTAAAATGTAATCCTATTTTTTATTTTAAAATTTTCTTTTTCTTTAACTTGTCTTAAATTATCCATTTTAAAAAAAATATAGTTTTGATTGCTGGAGCATAGGACAGACTGGTGAGATTTAGAAGTCAGTAATATCCAAAACAACTTCCCGATCACACAGGCCAATCCACTGAGATAGCACTGACTGTTGGAAGCAACTTCCTTGTATCAGATCAATATTTTATTTTTCCCATAGAATCTCATTCCACCAAATTATAAGCTATTCATTAAAAAACGACAATCTTAATACCGCTTCCATATGACAATCTTTTCACATAAGAAAACTACTTTTTGTTTTCTAGCATTTTATCTCTTGATGTTCAACATTCCCAGTTGCTTCAACTTTTCTTTGTCATTCTTTTCATCTCTTGAATACCACCTTCCCTAAAAATATAAAACCCCTTTGAAAGCATAGCATCCTAGGTTATGTTAATATATAACTCTCAGGTATTATCTGCACAATGAATAGTGGTGTGGAATTATCACTTCCCAGGCCCACATAGAACACTTCTGCTAATGTAGCCTAAAATTGAATTAGCTTTTCTCAGCTTCATGACACTGTTCATATGTATCGACTTTATTATTGATTGATACACTTATGTTATACTCCCTTCTATCTACAGTATAAATTTATGTAGCTATCTTCTTTTTTTTTAAGTCAGGGAATGACTTTATGTATTTGAGGATTAATAGTCTTTTAAGTAAATATTTTATAAGCCAGGAACTGGAATATAACTTTAGCTTCCTTTTTTATTACTTATTCCAATTTTATGTATTCATAGTATTGACTTATGTACTTTCTCTATAAATTCTTTCCACTCTCCAGATGCAATGAGAACAAGTGAGTGCAGAGAGAGATGGATAATAAGATAGAGAATCTACATTACATGAACCTGATTGTAGGAACAGCCTCAAATTTTAGAATCAAATATTTATTTGAAATTTATCATTGGATACTACATTGGAGTAAACTAAAATAAATATTTTTTAACAAACATAAAGCAAATTCAAAGGGGCAAAATATATAGTTGAATGGAGAGGGACAGAAACTAAAGAGATATTTTAAATGGTATATGAGTAGCTACACAAAATATCTTTATATTTGTATAACTTAGAAGATGTGTTTACAGATAAGCCTTCCAAAATTAATTCAGATGAAATACTGATCTTTCCATTCCTAGAGATAGACAAGCAGCATCTGACTAATCGTATTTGTAATTATTATGGTGGGGAATTCATTGTTTTTCTGACAGCTCTACTATCTGACCTCTGGGTCCTTTCTAACTCTCCTACCCTATGACTCAGAAAGTAAAGAATAACATTTTATTACAACTACAGTTGGGGGATACCAAAGAGATAAGAAACATAAAGTCTAAATTCATATTGGCTTACCAAAAAATGAAAGAAGAATGGTGTAATATTATGTTAAGCAATGATACACTACATAGGATTGATGAAGGAGAAGTGAGGTTTCTGAGAGTTCCATGTGGGTCAGTAATGCTGGATCAGATTTTTTTGAGTGGTGGAGGTTGAATTGTGCTTTGAAGGCAAAGAGTATGAGTGAGATGAATGTTCCAGGCCAGACTTTCAGTAAGCAGTGAACCATGGAAAAACGTAAAGCAACAGGAGAGTGAAGAAAGTTGAGAAAACCATCCTTACTGTCATCTCTCCTTAGTACTGGACCTTATCCATGCTAAGATGCTTGCTTGGCTATGGAGAAATTGTGAGGGTCCTAGGCTATTTCTAGAGCAGTGGCTTTCACCTAGTAATGGATCAGAGTTCCAAGTTCATGCTGATTGCAAACTGGTCTTCATACCTGTAGTCTCTCATTGACACTAATCTTTGGGGTCCTTATCCTAGTCAGGCTATGCACCATGCCAGATTGTTCTTTTTTTTTTTTTTTTGTGAGATAGAGTATCGCTCTATCACCCCAAGTGGAGCACAGTGGCGTCATTGTAGCTCACTGCAACCTCGAACTTCTGGGCAGATTGGTCCTTGAAAGCACTTCTTTCATAAATAATTCATCTGTTTAAAAATGTATAATGATGGCCAATAGTCCATGTCTGTCCCTTATAGCCTGATAGTAAAGTTCACCTATAATAGTAATTACTAATAATTATTCATTGAAGATTTAACATATACAAGAAACTGAGCTAAATATTTTCCAAACATTATCACATTTAATCCTCATAAAAACCTATGACATTGGCAACTTAACATTAGCACACAGAGTTTAACATTAGCACACAGAGTCTAACATTTGATTGCATGATATCTTGTGTTCATTTATGCAATTATTCATCAAATGAATATTATGTGTTGGGCACTAGTGCAGGGTAGATCTCAACTAAGGAGAATTTTGCCCCCTACAGAACATTTGGCATAGTCTGGAGACATTTTTGTTTGTCACATTTGAGCTGGGTGGCTACTGGCATCTGTTGGACAGTTGTCAGAAATGCTACTAAAGATCCTACCATTCATACAGCAGCCCCCCACAATAAAGGATTATCTGGTACTACATGTCAATAAGCTGAGGTTGAGAAAGCATGATGTAAGGTTAAGAGACATAATGCCTAGAAAATCAGATGCTCTCTGCCCTTGTGTAGTTGATGGCATTAGTTTGGAAGGCAGATATAAAATCAATAACCACAAAATTAAATATATTGTTATTAAATGTGATAAATCAAAGGAAGATAAAATATAGGGTGCTATGAAAGAATAAAACTGGAGGGGTTAATTTAGATTCTGTTGGAGGGAAGTGTCAGGGAAGCCTTTTTGAGAAAGCAATATTTAAACTGAAATCTAATGGAAAAATAGGAGTTCACAAGGCTAAGTATGTGCAGAGGATCTAAGAGAGAAAGAACATTACACATTTGAGGAGTAGGAGAAAAGCCAGGCTGAATGGACCAGTGTGAACTGGGGTGTGTGGGCGAGAGATGAGGCAGGTCTCTGATTGTCTCATGTACAGAAGTCTTTTCTTTCTTATAAGATTGTAGAGTCCCAAGAGGAGAACATGACAAATACAGTATTTATTTTCTATCCCATGGAGCCCTTTAAACAATATTGGGACATAATAGGTACACAATAACTTCTTGCTAACTTGACTTGTGCATTTTTCCTAAGAATCCAATTTCTAGATTGTATTATGCCTGTTTTCACATTGGGGGAACGGCAGTGCATTTGACAATCTTTCCGATTAATTCAGGAATTGCTTCCAATTGCAGAACCAGCCTGAGCGCTGCCATTTGTCAGGCAGTCACCGTGTCTGCAGGCTGCCTGGGGCTGCACTGAGCTTTTTATATAACCACTATTAGTAAATCACTTGTTGTCAGCTGGCTTTATTTTGGAATTTGAATAAAAACCATAGATGTTGTTACTCTTCATGAAGAATTCTTTCTAAATACCATTTTCCTCTCTATTGGGTATTTGTAAAGTGTTTAAATAGTAGGGCAAACAGTCACTTTGCTATATGAAGAATTCAGATAATACCCTGAATTATCACAATCCATTTAATACTGGGAATAATCCAATATAAATACTCATAAAACATTTTGAAATATAATAAAGAAGAGAAAAACCCTTTGGAGTCTCAAATTTTCTATGGAAAACATTTCAATTATTATTAACATAAGAGAATAAATTTTTAAAAGGCCCCTGTTAGACACAGGGACATGTCCTATAATGAATACTATCTGATTCATATTAAATACTCCTCGAATTTATATTTTATAAAGTGAAGTGAAGGTGTCATTCTAGATCAGTGAAATTATGAAAGTTCTTCACTTTTCTAAGAAATAATTATTAATGTATACATTTTTATCATTTTAATTAAAAGTTAAGAAAATCATCTTGGTCTAAATCCATGGAATATTGTTTACGCTTCCTCTAGAGAAAAGATAATTGACAGAACTTAAAAATTTCACAAAAGGAGTAACGTGCTTCTATCATAATAGAAAAACAAAATACCCTTCATGAACAGCTTTATATCTCATATAATTTCCCCATATATCCCACATCAGTTTAGTGTGCTGAGTTGAATATTTTGTTAGATTACAGTCTTCAATGTTTTTTAGTGTGTTTAACACATAGTGTGTGCTCCATAAATGATTATCAAATGACAGAATGAATAAATATTAAAAGCACAGTTGTATCATATACCCTGCAATAAAATTAAAAAGTATATATGTGTGTATGCATTTACACACACATACACACACAGACTTCTTCATATTATTTTAATAGAACTTTGCATTAGGCAATATTTAAGTTTAGAGGAATTCAAAAATCTCTCTCTAATTAGCACTGTCCTCTTTCTCCATTCTTTTGATTCACAAACTGCTTTGTTTCTGGAGTTAGCCTGATATTCTTCCTCTAAGGCTGCAAAAATGGTACAATCAAACTTATCAAAAGGTCAGTTCAAGCTCATGTTCCTTTGGCCTCTTGCCACCCAAGGGATAAGATTTCTGATAAAAGGGCTGTGTAATCATTTCAGAGAATATTGGTGTTTGGAGTAGTGAAAAGGAACAAAATATATGAAAAATTCATAGCCCTTCATTGGCATGCATACTGTTCTTTGATTTTCATCAGACAGTAAATGAGAAGAACCTGAAGTCTTGTTTGTGTTAACAGGGCTCTTTTAGATGCTGGACAGCTTCTGTAAATAAATGCTCAGCATGTCATGAAAAATTCTACCAGTGCATACAAGAATAGACTTTGGCACATTGGGGCCTTAATGTAGACAGTGATTTTCATGACTGGCCACTATTAATAAACAATTTGCATTAATAACAAAATGCATGGAAGAGAAGATGCACCATGAGGTGACGTTGCCATATAGGGTGCAGAGGCAGGTGCGAGATTTACAGTTCATTAGGCATGCTGATTACATTCAGCATTAAATTAATATAGAGAGATAAGAAGAATATCAATTTTGCAAGTATATTTTGGAAAGCACTTTCTGCTTAATCTTTAAGCTAAGTGCTGCAGGTGAAGTTAAAATTTTTCCTATCTATAGCAAAATTTAATGAACATATTGAGTTGCAGTGCAGAGTTAGTAGCCTTTAAATATGCAGCTTTCTGTAAGTAATAATCATCTTAAAGTCAATATATATAAATGAGAGGCACTATGTGATTTATGATATTAGAATGATGTAACATCTTAGAGCTGAAAGTGACCTTAGAAATCATCCAGAACTGTCTGCTCCATTTTGCAGTTGATGAAACTGATACCAGTGGAGTCAAATGATTTCTTAAATTTTCATGATATGTTTCCGAAAGTTTTTCCACTATTTTTTCTAATCTATCAATCCATTTAGCTTCTTATTATTACAGAGAATTAGAATTAAATATCATATTTGACTTACAAAATTCAATATGAAGTTTTGTTTTATTGCTTCTATTTAGTGAATAATTTGAGGTTAAAATCTTTGCAAAAACATAGCAATAGAGTATGCAAATACCTTGTCTATTTTGTTTTGGAGGTAAAGAAATATGTACTAAAGGGCTCAACGTGCGTTTTGCAAATGTGTAAAAGACAGACGTTTTTGTTTAGCCGTTGATCTGCTGCTTTTAGCCACGAAGGAAAGAATGTGCTTTGGTTTGCTTTTCTCACAGCTTCATTTCTCATGTCTTAGAGTGACACAAATAGACAGGCTGACAACAGATTTATTACCTGAAGCTCAGCTGAAAAATTAAATGATACAGCTAAAAGTCATAGTCTGCCTGAAAACCCACTTGCCATTACAGAAATGAGTGAGCACTAAAATAAACCAGAATAATAAAGTGGTGAAATATTTAGGTGAAAAAGAGGTTGAAAATTAATCACTAATTTGATCAGTGTGGACTGACCAAAGCAAGCAAAAACTTCTTATATCATCTGTCCCATCTCTCAATTCTTTGCCTTTTTAAGTAGAGAGAGGTAAGTCTAGTTCTTTCCGGTAACCTATTAGGTTATTTCCTCACGTTTTTATAATGTGATGGAATTCTTTAAAGTAAATTTTCATATTTCCTCGGATTATCTGTTGAGCATTAAAGGAAGCTAGTTTTAGCAGAGTGGTATGTGTGTGAAGGTGTTAGAGGCCTGAAGAATGTTTAATTTATATATTTGCAGGTGACATTGCATATAAGTTAATAAATAAGATAGCTAAAAAATCATTTATACAGTAAAAATTGCAAGAACACTAAATTTTCTTACGCTTAATTTAATGCGTTTTAACAATTTCTGAAATGAGATTGATTCCAAAGCTCACATTTTAAATAAGGGCCAAATTAGTATGCTGTACTGAATAAAAAGAGGATTCTGAATTCCACTTTATTAAAGGCATTTTTGTATGTTTTTCTTTCATATTGTTTCAAGAGGACTATATAATGACTCTTATGTTCCTTATATTTGAATTTACACAATCAAGTTAGAATTATAAGGAAATAAATGTATCTTCAGAGTCTAGAAGATTTTGGTAGGTGTGAATAACATGCCCAAAGGTAAAACTAATCTCATGTCTTATTGAATATGTGCCAACATTTTCTCCCCTTTATGATTAAATAAAGAAGTTATTTCAAAAGAGCTGCGGGGTTTATTATCCAGTGTACTTATGCAGTGTGAGTGAAATAATATGAACTGAATAAAAATATTTTTACTTTGAGTGCCACCTAGATAAATAAGTATATGTGATCACGTAAGTATAACTTATAAGGAATTTCATCCTTAATCATTTAATTTTTCTATCCTCCTCACTCCCCCAATTGAAGAAGGTAGGGGAGGGGAAATAGATTTAATAGTTCACTATTCCATCTAAAAACTTCAAAGTTCCTTAATGTGTTTATTCAGAATTATCCTAACACGATATTGGATATTGTTCTTTATGGTTGTTTGATTTGCTTATATTGTGTGATGCTCTCCCTGTCTTAACAGGTTAAATGCAGAATGAATGTCATAAAGCTGTGTGAGTCTTTTTTGATGAATAGAACCCTTAGTGGAAATCTAATAACTTGAAACATAAAATATTGATCCTGCTCTACTTATTCTCATGAATTCTTTTAATATTATAACATCTTATATTTTCACAGTTACATGAATAACAAAATATAAGCTTATAGTTTGTTCTCCCAATTGTGAATGATTTATTTTTGTGATACTGATGGTCAAATACTTTTTGCTAAATAGTTACCATTTAATATGATGAAATGCTCAAATTACTTAGGGCAATAATTAACCTACCTGGTACCGGTAGGAAAATGTCTTTTTATATTCGCCATTCTCAGGTAGATAGAAAACAGTGGAAGAGTTAGCATAATCCAGATATCCTAATTTTTCATCTTTTCTTCCACTCCTAAAATATGATGTACAATTTATCTTAGAGGATAAACCCTTTAAGTAAGTAATCATTATGACCATTCGTAATGAGAAAAACATCAGTAGGTCTAGATCTACTTGCCCCTGTGTGTTTATGTGTCTGTGATTCTGCAGCAGAGAGCTATCCTACTCAGTAAGCCTTAGGAATCATTTTTCCTGGATACAGCTGGAGCAAAATGGTATAATGGGTACACATCCATTGGCAGATGAGAACTATCACTTGCCAGATGTGGAACAAGAAAACAAATACAAGCTCACATTTAATATGTCTTCGTGTTTAAAATTATAAATATCCCAATACATTTTAAATTAAAATATGTTCAAGTCACCTACCTATAGATTACTTAAATCTTAAAATACACATGAATAAAGTAGTTAAAAGTTTACAATAAAGTTCTGTTTCATCTCTATAGAAGCAAAAATTGCTATTTCATAGAGGAAATTACTGATAACTTTGGTTTTTAAGATAGCATTTTACAAACCAAAATTTTTTAAATTGTGCCTATTTGCCTTGTACATACCATAAGTATTAACAATTTACTCATATGATAAATTGGCTTCATTGTACATAGAACAGTCTTTGCCTGCAAGTGTAGAAACCCTAGAACTTACATCCACGTTGCATCTGTAACCCTAAAGGCAACTGCCTATTAGTTTAAAAGTGGGCAAACCAGATCCTCCAAGGAGAGACCCAGGTGGGCTCTGAAGTGGTTCAAAGACATTTGGACCTAGAGTTCCAGGGCCTTGTGAACTTGGATCATAGCATAGATGATCCCCTACCAGGGGCATCAGCAAAACCCAGGATCTTGTTAGAAATGCACAGTCTCTAGTCACACCCCAAAACTACTCAGTCAGGATCTGCATTTTGAGAAGATCCACTTGTGATGTGTGTGCATCAAAGTTTGCGACTCATTGGTCTAAACAATAGGGATATGTGTGTTACAGATGCCAGACGGGTATATCCCGTTGGCCCTTCACCCTTTGAAGTCACTAACTTCCAAATCTAGGCTGTGAAATCTGTAAAGACATGTACTTATTCACCACTGTAGCCAGTGTGACTGACTATTTTGGAGATAAAAATACAGATTAAAGATATGTTCTAGTGAGGGATGTTGATAATGGGGGAGGATATGCACATGTTGGGCCAGAGCTACATGGGAAATACTTCCACCTTCCTTTCAATTTTGCTATGAACTTAAAACTGCTCTAAAAAATTTTTTTAATTAAAAAAAAGTTCTAATAGAATAATTTAAATTCACTGTGCAATCGAGACATCCTATCTCTTACTGATAAGAATTAATGACTGTAACAGGAGGCCTCAATTTAAATAATCACATGATTTTATTTGGCCATAGAAATTTTAATATAAATTTGCTAATATTTGTTTTCCCTTAAAGGCACAAGCTCAAGTTCTCTTCTATACTTATAAATACATACATTTTGATACATAATGTATACAGGCAGCTGTTGATTATAGCCTGAATGCCAGCTGCATAAACTCACAGACTGCAACACAATTCCTTCTGCTCAGCATCTAATTATATTTCTAACATTGAAGACTACAGTTAAAGTTTCATTATTAGTTTTTTTTGGTTTCAGTTCTATCTCAAGTCTACTTTCACTTCCTACCAACATTAATCATGTACATATTGAAAAAAATCAATGCCACATTTGCCCTCTCAGCTGTCTTACATGAATTTTTAAAAATGATAACACTGGTTGGTGTCCTTAAAATCTTAATGACATTTTTAATTAAATCTTTATAAGTATTTTTGAACATATATCTTTCAGGTTTATGTAATTGGTTACATTATTTTTGATAATGAATATTGATTTCTGTATCAAGAAGAATTAATTTTATGGGATTAGCAATATTTTGTCTTAAAATTATTTATGGACTATAGTACTTAATTATATAAAATATTTATTATCTGTAAATGACTTCTGTCCATTTTATATGATCTAATATGATGCCTAAATTGGCTTAGAAAATTTTTATATCCTGTCTAGTATCTAGTTAAAATGTTATATTGATTTCAAGTAACCTTCAAATGAATTTAATAGTATTTTATGTCATAATTTTTTTAATTTGAGACATAAATTTAGTAGGTCAACAGAATTTTAATATCATTAATTATGTTTACTTACCTATTGACTAAAACATTAAAAATGAATTATAGTTAGGGAACTTAAAAGAATGTGATTATAATAAGTAAAATATAATTAATCTGGCCGTTATTGCCTTTACTCGTAATTAGTAATAATCTTATTCAACTTGGTATAAGTTAGGAGACACAGAAACGAAGAAATGAAAGGACTGTGGATATAAAAATAATGATGAAATGGAAGTAATTAAAAATTGTAGTAAAGGGAAAAATATCATAGAATGATGGCTGTTTCATCTAAAAATGGGAGATTGTTAGAAATTAATAAATCAAGAGAAAATGAAAGACATTAGGAATTTTTATATTTCTAGAAGGAAATAAGTATATGAATTTTATGACTGAGTAATAAGCAATATTTGATGTATTTTATTTTCTTCAACTCATTGGAAAAGAAAGATAGAGGAACACATTTCTAAGCAAAATAGGTCAGTATATCAATGTGAGAACATGAGACTGAAATATCTTGGAGACTTAAATATCCATAGCTCTATTACTATTTCAACAGAACTACCAGGACAACCTACCTTAACGGTCTAGAGTTCCTTCCTCGGCTTGATTTTACAGAGAGCTAACAGTTATGAAGCAGGCAATTATGGGCCATGGACCTGAAATTGGCTCCAGATACAAAGAACACTCAAAACTCAATAATAAAACAAACACCCTACTTTAAAATATTTGAAAGATTTGGGCAGTCACTTCATACGGAAGATATATGGACAGCAAAGAGGCAAATGAATAGATGCTTCACATTATTAGTCATAGGGAAATGCGTATTCAAACCAGAATGAAATCACTACACATCTATTATAATATCTTAAATAAAAGAGGGTGATCATTCCAAGTCTTAGGGAAGATGTCGAGGATCTAGAATTCTCATAAACTACTACTGAGAATACATAATACTGTAATCACCTTGGTAAACAATTTGGCAATTTCTTAAAAATTAAACACTCCCACCACATTACCCAAGCTGTTTTCCCGCTAGGCAGTTACATAAGAGAAACAAAAGCATATGTCCATGACAAGACTTGGATGTAAATGTTCATAGCTTTAATAGCCCAAAATTGGAAATAACCTAAATGTTTATCAACAGATGGTACACCTATTGAATGAAATACTAATCAGGAATACAAAGGAAAGAACTATATCCCCTGATATTCTGAAATTAAAAAAAAAAAATAATAATGCCTCCTACGTGGTGGGCAGGTGTGGGCTGTTGAGTGTAGGGCCTGGTGAAAGGATTGTGGCTTAGGGAGTATGAGTTTGGCCTTTCAGCTCGACGTGCCTTTATGCAGTGCACATTTGGCAGGGCCTAGCAACTCTGATTTTATTAAGGCTGTTTGAGGGATTGTTTTATGAAATCTTGGTTTTATAATACCAGAGGAAGTGTTAAATCTACTAAGGAAAGTTAAGAAGTCAAGTAGCAAGGTGAAGAAAATATTGATAAAGTGTGAACATTACAAATTTTAGGACATATTTTAACCCCCAGTCCTTCCATTTTATTAACTCTGTCTACAATTTTAATGATTTTTTGCTTTAATGAATTTCTTATTTGGAAATTTGATTGGTTAAATTTAACTGTCAATTGATCTAAGACACCCTGTTTATACCCTATCATGATTGAAATAACTTTCCCCCTAGTTATTCATCATCCAAGGACTTGAGACCATTAAGGTGTCTTTAACTATTAGAAAAAAAATATTTAGTGTGTAGCCCTATTTCAACATTTATCCCAATTCTAATACAGTTTCCCCAAAGAAAGTTCATTAATCTTATTTTGATAACTCAGAATGAGAGAATTTCTCTTCCAACCCCACCGGTTGTTCCAAACTCCAAAGAAAAATCACAAAGAAAGAAAGAAAGATACTTTCTTGAGAAACAGATATAAGGGGTGGGATGACTGGCTTTTGGTTGTTTTGTGAAATTTGGGAGATATTTTTAATATCCTTTTGAACTTTTAGAATTTTTTAAAGTTAGCTGATCTGTCTTTCTTCAGAGCAAGCAACGGACGGTTTCTTTTCATTTTCATGTACTAGGATAACAGCAACAGTGAATTGCAATAAAATAAAAAATACAACAAATCAAACTAATGTGTATTACAGACTGAATCCCCTCCCCTCAATTCATACCTTAAAGTCCCAGCCTCCAAAATGACTGTATTTAGAGATAGGGCCTTTAAAGAGGTAATTAATGTTAATTGAGGTCATAAGGGCGAGACCCTAATCCAATAGGACTGATGGCCTTGTAAGAGGAAGAGACAGCAGTACTCACTGAGAAAAGGTCATGTGAGGCCACAGCCAGAAGACAGACACCTACTAGCCAAGGAGAGAGGCCTCGGGAGAAACCAACCCTGCTGGTAACTTCATCTTGGATTTCTAGCCTCCAGAATTGTGAGAAAATAAATTTTTGCTGTTTAAACCACTCAGTCTGTGTTATTTTGCTATGGCAGCCTTAGCTGACTGATACAGTGTATATATTTTAAATATGACATATACTGATCAACACTAAAATGCTATGTATAAAAATTTACTCATACTTTTCTACATTTTTTTCATTTAATTAAACACTTATTGAGCACCTTCTGTGCTCCAGGCACACTCCCAGCTGAGGGGCATGGCTTGCATCCTCACTGAGCTAGTGGAATGCTTAATCCCTTCCCCAGTTATTTCGATTATATATCTAAGATACACAGAAGGAAAGCAGAGTGTCCCACATGTGTAGTCCCAGCTATTCAGGAGTCTGAGGTCAGAGAATCCCTTGAGCCCAGGAGTTCAAATCCAGCCTAGGCAAAATAGCAAGACTCCTGTCTCTAAAAAGGGACAAGAAAAATACATAGAATGAGAACTAATTCTCCCTAAAGTAAAAATGTTCTGCCATTCCCTTGACCTGCTCTCTTAGAATGTAAGCTTCCCTAAAGTCTATTGTTTTTTTGATTATTGCTTTATTCCCAGAGTTTAGTTCCAGATATGTAGTACCCCACCCCCACCAAAAAAATGTTGAAATAATGACTTAAATATTTATTGTTTCTTATTGAAGGTTTTTTGATTTCATAAAATGTGAATAATTTAGACTTATTCACAATTATACATTTTCTCTGCTAAGTCTATTTATTAACAAACATTTATTATTGTTATATAAATATTTCACTTCAATTGATAGAGACATTTTAGAAACTATGAATGCATATATAATTTGTCTTGCCATTTTGGAGCTAAGAAGAATGTATAAAAGATGTAATTGATGGGAAAATGGAGAGTTTATTTAGATTCTAGGTTCTCTCTCCATCTCTATCTCTATTTCTCTTATCTCTCTCTTTCTCTTTTTATTCCTACCTCTATTATAAAAAATTCTAAATTGCAATATTATAAATAATAATAAACAATAGTGCCCCATTATTTATTTTCCCTTTTTTGTGCTTTCTTCTTTTTGAGATTTGTAAATAAATTATATTTTTGGAAAAAAAAGTATACTAAGAATTGAATTAAAAACAATTAAAAACCAATATTGCCTTTGCTCATCATAATAAAGAAGCATTTGCCTCCTTACTTGTATTTTCTCTGAAAGTTAATTTCAAGACTCCATCCTACCTTGTCTAAAATACAAAAAGAATGTCCTAACTGGTCTAATTTTCTCATACTTCATGCTGATGGCAAAGATACTATCTGAAAACATAACCTTGATTGTTTTAATGCCTTATGCAAAATAAATGAATAAATAAATAAATAATAAACGTATTCCTAGACTCTGCAAAATGCAGTTCCAATTAATTGACATACAGTTCAGATTAATTGACATAATAGGTCAGTCCTTCATTCTTTTATTTATTTATTTTTTTATTCATTCATTCATTTATTTATTTTTGAGACAAGATCCTGCTCTGTACCCAAGACATGAGTGCAGTGGCATAATCGCAGCTCACTGCACACTTCAACTCCTGGTTTCAAGTGATCCTTACAGCTCAGCTGGGACTACAGGAACACATTATTGTGCCTGGATAATTTTTTTATAAAGACAGGGTCTCTTTATGTTGCCCAGACTGGCCTTGAACGCCTGGCCACAAGTGACCCTCCATCTCAGTCTCCCAAAGTGCTGAAGTTACACACGTGAGCCACAGTGCCCAGCCTATAGTTCGTGTTATCATTTAGATCTGATCTCCCTCATAGTGTCCCCATGCGCTTTAGAGCCTAAAGTGGAAGGATGTAAACACTTATGTTTGAAAGCTTCGATCTATTTGCTTGTGCACTAGAATAAATTGGGATTAGAAGCACTTGAAATGTGCTTATACTCCATTCTTCTCACTGAGATACTACTTATTTTTCAAATTTGAACTTTCATAACCAATCTCCTTCTTACAGGAATCTCCTAGTGAAAACAAGTGGCTCCGCATATTTGATCCATTCATCGTGGATTATAACTCAGTTATAACCCTAACATGTCACGTTGTATTACAAATTGTGGCCTATTTGATAACTGAAATTTCTTAAAGGTATTCTTTATTTCTGTAGAATAATGGCAGGAAATGGCTTATATATGTTTGGTAAATTGACTTCCAGTTAAAAAATAAAAATAACATTGCACAGAAATAATTGGAGTGTAAGCTAACATGGAAATATTAGACTAAATTTTAGTTAGATACAATAACAGCATGTTGGAAACATGTTGCTTTCCCTTTTGTTAGTAATTAAAATTCCTAGCAGTTACTATTTATGAATGAAATATTTTTATTAGTGAGTCAGTATATCTTTTTCTCCATGTCTATTAAAAGTTAAAAATGTATTTATTTTTGGAGTTGTCTTTAAGTTTATTATAATCTTGGTATCTACTAGGGTATTATTAATTAATAAGGATTATAATAATTTTGTGTATGTTTATCTTGGGTTATAATGTCACATAAGCACCAAATGATAGCCAGAGTGGCCTATAAAATCTCAACTATGTGCTCAAAAATGTTTCACCTCATTTTAAAAATTAAGGAAATAGATTTTGTGTTATAGTGCTTTATCTCTATAAATTATTTTCATAAATAGAGAACTATTATTTAGGTCTTTATGACTATATTATAAGTTCGGTATTTGAAACACTAAATTTTATAGAGCTCTAATTGTTATAGCACTGTATTATTGCCTAAGCTTGCAGATACAAGGCAGCTTCATTTAGTTACTCTGCACATAATATGTACAATATTGCAGCTAGATTGTATCTGTCATAGATGAAAACAATATTTTTTCTTCTTGTAATTCATTCATAATTTCTAGATTCATAATCCTCCAGGGAGTGTCATGAATCCACATAATGTTCCCAAATGCTAGATATTGCATTTATATATGTGATTTAGCTGACAGATGTATAAAGTCACATGCAGCTAGGTAACCTCACCATGACTGTGCAGCTGTGAATTCTGAAAATGCCAGTGACTCTGTTGAGAATACAATGACAATAATCCAATCCCAATTTATTCCCCTATCTTAATTGCATGTATGCTAACCACCTTAGTTAAACAAATGACCTGTTCTTGAATATTTGTAAAAGAATACACAAAAGCATTGAATAAAGATAAAGAAATAATAATTATGTTTTTGTTGTGCTTCTTTAGTGGAGATTATAAACTGTATAATTCTTGGTGTTATGTAGCAGTTCTTTGTTTATATGGTAGTAAGTTGATATTTGTATGCTCTTTCCCTTTCTCTAATGCTGTAAAAGACAGGGAGACTGGGACATGGTAAGAAGTATATAGGAAAATGCAAATTATTAGTAATGTTCCTTTTCTTGGATTCCCCTTGATTATTACAAAATATAAGTGATTTATGTGCATGTTTATAATTTTGTATAGCCCAAATATTGTATTTTACAAACAGGGAGACAGTGATTTATTTGCCCTTCCGCCCTGCAAAGTCACTGAACTTTGTGTGTTTTGCTGGGGATCTAATGAGGCATTGAAGGGCTGCATTCACCCTATCACTTGTATCTTTGTATTGGTTGTTGTTTATTCATTCAATATAACTTAGAGAATGACTTAAGACACATTTGATTCATCCTTCTCACTGGTCAGACCTTGTGATCTCTCCTAGCCTAGTTATGTACCACAAAACTTGGTAGCTTAAAACAACAGCCATTTTATTATATATGATGATTTTGAGGTTGAAGAATTTGGGCAGGTCACTGCTGGATAATTCTACTTCTATGGCATCAGTGGAAGTGATATTCAGCTGGCAGGAGGCCCGGTATATTATTAGGTACGAGAAAGTTTCACTTCAAACTGTCACATTTGGTGCATTGGGGCCTCCACAGCATGAGAGGCTCAGGTAGTCAGATGTCTTATGTGAAGCCTCAGGTCTCCGAGAACAAGTTTTCTAGTGAGCAAAGTGTAAGCCACGTGGCCTTCTTAATCTTGGAAGTCTTGTGGGATCTCTTTTGTGGTAATCCAATAGATGAAGAGGTCACATGCTTGCTTAGATTTAAAGGAAAGGGGGCAGAAAGAGACCCACCTATCAGTGGCAGGAGTATCAAAGAATTTGCAACCATATTTTAGAACCACCACGCTCATACACATATAGCATTCCATTTTGTACCACCATTTTATAAATTCTACATATCCACTTCGTTTTTTAGTCGTTACCCTAGAGTTCTCCACACATCAGATCCTAAACTGATAAATTGTACCAGGATGCATAACGAGGCTTTAGAAAAGTTGCCCTCTACTTTCTTTCTTCATTTTCTTTACATACATGGCCACTACTCAAACCTCTTTCATTTGTGTAAATTGGTAAATTTGTCTGTTGTACAACATCAAAAATAAATATATGTGACATTATATATTTATTATTTCTATCTCTCATTTAGTGCGGCCGATGCTGGGAGAAACGTCCTGGCCTAAGCTGATGCTTTGGATAGCCCAGGGGGTGTAGGTGTGCTTTCATCCTTCTCCAGCCTCACAGTCTTCCCTTGCTTTATCTTGCCTTGGTTTCTTCTCCCATTTTTATAGATCCCTACTCCAAAGCCCTTAGCAACTCAGGGTTACAGTCAGGAAGGCAGTTAATTTACTCTCAGCACCACTTCTTTTTTATTTTTCCCTTTTTTCCCCTCACATTTGTATTGCTGGCTCTAATTAGGCTGTTCTTTCTCAGACCCTTGCTCTATTGAGTCCACAACTAGAAGACTAAACATTATGATGAAAATGTTGAACATAATGTTCTCATGACATGGCTACAATTATCAACTCGTCAATCAGGTTTCATACGTTCAGGGTCTATATTTTTGTTTGTTTTTGAAGCAAACTCTGATAGTCTATATCCATCATTTCCTCTTGATTTATTAGCTTAAATAGTTCTATAACAAGAAATTTATTTTCATCAATGATTTATATCCCTGGAGTATTGTTTATATAGGAAAGATAGGATCAATATTTGCTTTTTTTAAATTTTTCAAAATAATAATTTGGTTTCTTGGGATCTTCCAAAGATGAACAAAGATGCTTTTTGCTTATGTGTTTCCTTGCTTATCTTCAGTGTCTGTAATGTGCTCATCAATTTAAGCAGATTTCACGTGTTTTAATTCATTGGAGTAATCACTCAAATGGTCTCATGTTTGGTCAGTGTGCCTCTTCAATTCTTTTGACATATAATTGATACAATTTTATGGTTTTCCAGCTTTCTGGACTATACATTTCCTGCCTCCCAAAATCTATTTATTCAAGAAATCCTGTTTTCTTTTCATGGAAATGTATTTAGGGACCTCAAGTTTGGAGCTAGGGGTGCTTAATGCTACTAGATTTGTCATTGTATCTGGGATTTTTCTCAGTGAATATGCACACATATAACCACAAACATATGCACAAATACAGAAATACACACACATATATGTTTTTAAGACAAATTTTGGAACATAGAGATTTTACTTACTGTCACTGATCTTCCACATCTTTCTCTGATGCCAAAAATGCGATGCAGTTTTTGTTTAAATCGATTTAAAGGCAACAGGGTAGTCAAGAGAAACTGTTGTCATAGAGTTCTGCCAAACCCCAAAGAGCTAAATGCCATTCAGATGATTGATGGGGTTAGCATTATGAACAGTGAAAATTAGGACTTCTTCACCTGCCCCACTCTTTTTTCCACTCTAATTCCTGATGATTAATATTCTTTTAATGAGGTGAAAGAGCCCCACTGCATAGAGTTAAAAAGACTTATATGCACAAGCCTAGTATGTTTAACACAATGTCTGAAATCCATTCAAACTAAGAGAATAATCAGTTTATCAACACTAGGGCCAATGACTTATAAAATGCTTCCCTGTTTTCTAAGGGAGTGAAGGTTCATAACCTGAGAATGGGACAGATTCCTGCTCAAGGAGCAATATCAAAGAGAAAGAGAAGTTTAAGGAATCTGACTACAATGAAATTCTCAGTTATTGAGATGCTGTATTGCCCAATTAATTATACATAAAACATAGCTACTAGGTGACTAGACAGAAAAGAAAGAGCTGACTGAAATAAGAGCTAAGGGTCTATATGGTTGAGAGGAAAATTGAAAAAGAAGACAGAAGCTTTGCATTATTCAAAGTTTTTTTTTAAAAAATATGTGTCCCGATTCACATTGAACAGAAACTTACCTGCCCAGAATTCTGATATCTCACCCTCAAGCAGTCTTATACTTTGCAGTGGAACAAGAGCACTGTCATTCAAAATTTATTAAAGTGTTTTCTGAATACTTTCTACATCTACCTTATAAAAACTGTCCTGTTGGCCAGTCTTGCTGTGCGTAATTAATGATTCTATTTTGTAATTGGTCGATTTTCTTTCTATAAAACTCAAGTGACATAATATCCATTCATCAAACTGCACCATAGATGACTCAACAGTACATTACCCAGAGTAGGTTACTGGTGTATGATGGATGTTTTCCTCTTTTCTGTTTTAAATGTGTATTCTAGAACAGTTTTCTTGTTCCTGAGTCTTTCTACTTCTACATGTTGTTTATCTTTTGGGGACCCTTGTAGTTACAGAAAACTGAGCCCTTAAAATGGGCTCACTGAGTAGAAGTCCAAGGAATCTCTCAGGAAAGAGAATCAAGGCACCTCCAGGGACCTTGTCATCTACGTCTTGCTCCTTTCTAGTCTGTTTTCCATTCTCTTTCTAGTTTGGCTTCAATTGTGTACCATGTAATGCTTTTCAGCTTCAGGGCTCTCACTGCTCATAAGCTCTTAGTTATCTAAGCACACATATTTGAGAGAATCTAGCTCATCCTTTTATTCACATTATGTGTCATTATAGTGAGGTAGTAGAGGATTGATTGGACTAGTTTTATGATAACAAATATGAGTAAGGACACTCAGCAAAGAATTTCACTGGAGAAGCGGGACCTTACCCAACTATAAATATCTCTAATATGAGATATATTTATATAGTAATTGTGTGATATAGTTACACTCATCTCCCTCCACCCCCATCATTTTAACTTAGATTTAAAGTACTTCAACAGTCTCTTATTTTTAAGGAACATTTTTCCTTGCAAAACAAAATAATTCAGTATTAGATAAATGGGAAAGATGTCTTAAATAATTTTATCATTTTGCATAGAGAACTTTTGTTGTGCTAAAATTTTTTTGAATTTTTCTAATCAAATAAAAAGAACAAGAGACACACAAAATAACATCATTGTGTAGTAAAAATTTGCCGAAGACCTTATTGTGTTTATCTTTTGTTTCTACGGAGTTAAGTACAGTGCCTGATACACAGCAGGCCTTTGTTTGTTTATTACAAAAACTTCCTGAGTGCTGACTAAACACCAAGTTCTATAAGAGATAATAGATCCCCAACAAAGAATAGAGAAAATTAAGGCTTCAAAGAGGAGACAGCAAGGAAACAGATAATTTCTATACATGATGATAAATGATACAATAAAAATAGCATAATTTCTGTGTTCTTGTGTTTTAGTTCAGGCTGCTACAACAATAACAACAACAACAACAACAAAAAAAAAAAAAAACTAGGTGTTTTAAACACCAAACATTTACTTCTCACAGTTCAGGAAGTTGGAAGTCCAAGATCAAGGTGCCAAGATGGCTTGGTTCATGGTGAAGTCCCTGTTTCTAGTTCACAGAGGGCTGCTCTCTCATTGTGTTCTAACATGGCAGGGAGAAGAGTGGAAGCAATCTCTCTAGTATGTATTTATAAGGGAACTAATTCTACTCATGAGGACTGTACCCTCATGACCTACTCACCTTCCAAAGGCCCCACTGCCTAACACCATCATGGTGGGGTTTAGAATTTCAATATATGAATTTTTTGGGAACATATACCTTCAGTCCATAGCAACTTAACTATTTGCCAGACTCTGTAATGAGTGCTTTATATATATTGATTCATCATAATTCTACTAGTCAGGGACTGTTATTATAATACTCTTATGAGAAATGAGGAATTGATATCACAGAGAGATGGCATAATTTGTCCCATTCACATCAGTAAGTGATGAGAACTGCTGTTCTAAACCTGATGTTGAATACTTATAGTGAATAGGTGTGTTACATGAATGTAAGAGGCATTTCATAGGCAATTTTAATACGAGTAAATCAGGAATCACACACACATACACACACACACGTATATCAATTCATCTGCCAAAAATGTATTCCTGCATTTCCATTGTTTCCATGATGATTTCTCAATTTGTAATATAAGTACAAGGATTAGCCCCTGGTTAAAAGCTCTGTGGGGTCTTCCTTATAGGTTTCTGTGTGTGTGTGTGTGTGTGTGTGTGTGTGTGTTTGTGCTTGTAATCGACTAACAGGCCCAAGGTTTTCCTGAACTCTGCATGTTGGGACATTGAACTAGACATTATTTCACATAACCTCATGCCATTTGTGAACTTAGCTCATTAAAAATTTGTTAACAGGTTAAAAAGTCTGGTAGTGGCTCCCAAAATTTCACATTCAAAAGGCCTAAGAAAAAAGGAGCTAATTGGGATCTAGTTTAAATTCTGAAAAATTATTCTCTAGCTGCATATGAAATTTTATCCCCCACAGTTTATATTTGATTATTTATAGTGAATTCCTTCTCATTCACATAATCCTCATTATGGCATAAAACCTAGAAAAAGCATTCATGAAATATGTATACTGTTAGTATGACCTCAGATTTAGCGCTTAAAAAAATGTTTCTCAAAACTATGTTCACACAAATTCCTTTTATAGATTTTTTTGTCATCTTATTTTCCTTAGTAAATCTAATAATATGATTAGAGTTGCTCAGATAATCTTCCATGTCAAGGTTTTATTCATTTCTGATTCATTGTGTCTATTATTAAATCCAGCTGTTGATGTTTTTGAACAAACTGATTTCTGAATTAACTCTACATTGTGTTCTATAATAACCCCACTTCAGTATTATCATGGGTTGCTCCCAATTTACTTTTAGATAATTAAAGCCTCTCTTTATTTCTATCCAAGTTGCCTGTTTTATTTCCCAGAACACAAGGATGTGATTTCATTCATGTTGCTCTAGGGGTCTAAAGTTGATAATCATTTCTCTACATCTGCCCTCATCAGTGTCTCCTTGCAATATACGTTGCTATATCCCCACCCCTTGGCTTCCTCTCATTAGCATTCACATTCCTACTGATATATTACGCTTTCCTGCCACAAGCCATTCCTTGTCATTTTCCTATAAAGTCAGTACCTTTGCATCAGAATTGTCCTAATTTCCCTAGCATATTACATATTTTTCCTATAGTGACTTGTTTATGATGATTATTTATCTATGAATGCAGCTGCCTCAGAACTGATGACATCTATAACTAAAATATGAAAAAAATATATATACATTTCTCAATATTTGAATGAGCAATTTGCAAGTTGGTATAGGGAGTGAATGAAATCTAGGTCATCACACACAAAAAAAATCCTTCCTTATTTCTCTTTTTTTCATGAGGAAAACTTGAAACCTATTAAAATTTATACATTACTTGCTAAATCAGAACAAAGAAAAAGTGGTTTATATAATTGTCATATGCAATATATATTGACAGAGAATTATTTTTAGAATATTATACCTATAATTATGCATTTGTATCTGAATGTGTCCATATCAAATAGGTATACTTAAAAATTCTATGTTCTTTGTAGATTTCTTTTATACTCTATAAACTTTGTATTAACATTTCTGTGATTCCTTACCCAATAACTACTCCAAAAGTGACAAAATCAAAAAACAGAATTTTGAAATTATTTATAGAATTGCTACTTCTCTGTAGCTGGAGTTTAGAACTGATGTGCCTAGTATGAGTTTCTTAGATTTTATAAATTTATTTATATATATGTATACATTTATATATGTAACCATTATTTTCTAGAATTGCCAAAGTGCATATTTCCTAGGAAGACTATATCATTATATAGTTTTATTGTAAAATAGGCAATGAGAAATATAGTTGATGTAGGTAGAAAATTTTCATAAAGATAAAACTCACTATCCCTATTATATGTCTATATTACTTTATTATTTAATAACATTCTTACTTACTGCTTTTTCTTAACTAGAAGAGTAACATCTTCACTGAAAAATCTATATTCCCAGAAAATAGAAAGGCACATTTTAAGATTGCACAGATAAATTTAATGCTATGTAGTGATACAAAAACTTTCAACTTTATGGTTGGAGACACCCAAATGTTTATACTTTCCCACTATTTTTATTGAGCAAAAATACATCTTCCCTTAGTTTAGCATCTTTAAAAATATCAATCAGTATGATTTACCTGCTTAAGAATAAGATTTCCTTCATTCTTATTTTAATCTTTCTAACAGCATTTACTTGAAAAGAATTAGATTTAAAATAACAAATCCAGATTTTCTTCTTACTTGCCAGTACTTCCCACCATGTGAAATATGTCATAAGAATCCCCATTTCCAGTTATAAAAAGTTTTTTGAGAGATTTTCTATTTTACAAAAAGAAGAGCTGGGAAAATAATTTCTTAAAACTTTAGTGTTCCTATCACTTGCTAGTAAGTGGATGAGACAGTTATAACAATTTTTCTACCTTTAGAATTCCAGACACTTGATTTTAAGCCTATGAACAGAATGTGGGAGCTCATATCTGATGTCTAGAGATTCTTCTGTACAGTAACTGAGATGTCATATATTTTTTATACTGTAAGCATCTCAAATATTTTTAATACGTAGGAAGAATGTAGATACAAAAATAAAATTACCTTTGGCAGCCATCATGAAGACATTTTACTGTGAAAGTACAATTTCATAATGTTTTTCTTAATGTTACTGAGGACACAAGAGTATGTGACAGTGAACTTGGTGTTTGTAGGGGAAGATGGAATAGACCTGCTTGAAATATACACAAAGGTTGCATGTAGGGGAATGTAAAAAAATAAGGTCGTATGTGCTGGGCACGTTAGATTATAGGGATTCTATGTTTTATTTATTTGTTTGTTTAATTCTTGTTTTACTACAGCCTCTCTATCCTTTGCATTCTAACCTTTTGCCTAATGCAATTATTAACTTTCATAAAAAACATCTCTCAATATGTATGATCAACTACTATTTTCTTTTAGTCAATGAGAACTAGAAAATTAGCCGTTAAATCTGTTCATAACCTTTAGTAAAAATTTAAGGCCCCAAATCAATGAAATCTCTAAAAAAGTGGTATAACCTTTCCAAACATTTAATAATTTTCAACTCAATTTTGGTTTTAAGTTGATAATGTCACAAAAACCAGTTCTCACTATCCAAAATCAACAATTAAGTTCACGAGCTAGATCAATGTATTTACCTATTCTTTCTTTTTAAATTTTTATTTCAAAATATTAGAGTGTACAAATGTTCTTGTTCCATGGATGAATTCTATAATGCTGAAGTTAGGGCTTTTAGTGTGCCCAACAGAATAGTGTACATTGTACATAACAGGAAAGTTTTTATCCCTCATCTCCTCCCACTCTCTCCTCTTCTTGGATTCCAATGTCCTTTACATCATTTTATGACCATGTGCACCCATTGTCTACCTCCCACTTATTAGTGAGCATATGTGGTGTTTGTTTTCCCATTCCTGAGGTGCTTCACTTAGGATAATGTTCTTCAGTTCTATCCATGTAGCTACATATGACATTATTTCATTCCTTTTTACGGCTAAGTAGTACTTCATGGTATATATATATATGCCCACATTTTCTTATCCACTCATCAATTCATGGGCATTTAGGTTGATTCCACATCTTTGCAATTGTGAATCATGCTGCAATAAACATTTGGGTATAGATGTCTTTTTGCTATAATGACTTCTTTTCCTTTGGGTAGATACCCAGTAGTAAATAGTATTGCTGGATAGAAAGGTAGGTCTACATTTAGTTCTTCGAGGAATCTCTATGCTGTTTTACATAGAGGTTGTACTAATTTACAGGGCCATCAACAATGTACACATGTTCCTTTTTCGCTGCATCCACATCATCTATTGTTTTGTGCTTTTTTAAATACTGGCCATTCTGATAGGGGTAAGATGATATCTCATTATGGTTTTAATTTACATTTTCCTAATGATTAGTGATGTAAGGCAGTTTTTAATATATCTACTTGTAGTTTTTTTTTTTTTTTTTTATTTCACCTTATTATGGGGGCACAAAAGTTCAGGTTATATGTACACTGCCCATGACCCGCCCATCCCCCCAAGTCAGAACTTCAAGCATGTCCATTCCCGAGACAGTGCACATTGCACTCATCATGTAGTTATACCCCCATCCCCTCCCACCACCCCCCATCCCCCTGAGTCAGAACATTCAAGTGTGACCATTCCCCAGACGGTGCGCAACGCATTCATCATGTAGGTATACACCCATCCCCTATCCCCACCCCCCACCTCAGTCCCAATTGATGTTATTCCCAAATGTGCACTTAGGTGATGATCAGGGTCTATTTGTAGTTTGTATATGTTCTTTTGAAAAAACTCTGTTCATGTCTTTTGCCCACTGTTTAATGGGGTTATTTGTTTTTTTCTTGCGATTTGTTTGAGTTCTTATAGATTCTGGATATTAGCCCTTTATCAGATATGTAGTTTGTAAATATTTCCTCCCATTCTGTAGGTTGTCTATTACTGTATTGATTTTTTACATTGTGTAAGGAAATGCTACAAATTTTTAAGGCTATGCTATGAAGTTTTCCCTTAGCACTGCTTTTGCTGTTTCCCATAGATTTTGTAAGCTCATTTTGTCCTCGTTATTCAATTCAAAATTTTTTTTGGTTTCTGTCTTGATTTTTTTCAATAACTCAAGGATCATTTAGCAACATGTTTAATTTCCATGTATTTGTGTAGTTCTGAGAGTTCGTCTTGGAATTATATTCTAGTTCTTTTCCACTATGGTCTGAGAAAATACATGGTATGATTTCAATTTTTATTAATTTGCTGAGACTTGGTTTGTGGTCTAACATATAATCTGTCTTGGAAAATATCCTATGTGCTGATACAAAGAATGTATACTCTGCAGTTTTTGGGTAGAATGTTCTACAAATGTCCATTAGGTCCATTTGTTCTAGAATCCCATTTAAATCCAGTGTTTCTTTGTTGCTCTTCTGCCTTGATAATCTGTCCATTTCTGTCAGTGGAGCGTTGACATACCTGACTTTTATGATGTTACTGTTTATTTCTTCCTTAGATCTAGTAGAATTTGCTTTACTAATCTGGGAGCTCTTGTGTTAGATGCATATGTATATATGTTATATGTTCTTGTTGAATTGATCTCTTTATCATTATATAATTACCATTTTGTGGTTTTTTTTTTTTTTTTTTTTTTACCATTTTTGATTTGAAGGCTGTTTTATCTGATATAAGAATAACTAGTCCTGCTCACTTTTCATTTCCAATTGCATGGAATATTTTTTTCCACCCCTTTACTAAGTATCTGTAAGATACTTAATGAGCTATACAAGTTGTCCTCCCTGCCAATATGTGGTGCTGGCCAGAAAGGGCCAGCTGCAGTGTTAATTTTTGTGACCTGTGTCCTGCTCTAGTCCATCACGAGAACAACATGGATGGCCCAGGTGGTGGGTGGGGCTCTGGAGCTCTCAGGAGTCTCTTTGTTGTGCTCCACCCCTGAGGCAGGTGGAGGAGCGATGCTGGGCAGGGCTGTGTCAAGTGAGCCTGCATTCAGGCCCCATGAAGGTGAGCACAAGAGCTGTCTTGGCAGGCATTGAGGGTATGCTCCCAGGCTGCTGGTGAAAGCTACCAAGGAGGGGCTGAAGCTGCCCCATCAAGCATAAAGTCTATTCATGGGGGAAGGGCCATCTGGGATTCACAGACTGGCTGTTGGGAGTGGGTTTCACTTTTATCCCTCTCCCCTTGCCCCACAGATCTCCTTCTGGGGTCGGGCTTCAAGCAGCAGCCCTAACTAGCTGAGCTCACCAGCAATAGTGCCAAAGGCTAGGAGCTTCCCTTCCCAGGATCCCACCCAAGACTGAAAGTGAAGCTTTCTTGTGCAGGGAGGGAGTGCTCCGTAAGTGAGGTGTGGATGGGACTGACACCACACTCTTCTTTATGTCTGCCTGCATGGGCTCCCTTTCCTCCCAAAATTAGTTCACAATTCTCCCTTTCATTCCCCCCAGCAACATGATTAAGTCCTGGAGGTACAGGATCCAGCCTGTGGGCCTGTCCTCTGATCCGCCAAGTTTAACCCTTGACTGTGCCTGCGAGAAGTGTGCTGGTCCCGAGTTGCCTGTGCAGTGCTCAAGTAGGCTTAATGTTCCTCCACTTTGGGGTATGCTCTGCTCAGCTGGAACAGCCATGTAAGCAACACCAGTGGGCAGGGTGCTCACACAGTCTGAGCATCCCTTGGTCCAATGCAGGTCTTTAAGATGAAAGGCATGAGGTCTAGTCTTTGTGAAAGCCTGCATGTTGTGGGGCACCAACAGAGGGGAAGCAGCCACTTCTGACAGCCCAGACTCTTGAGGCACCCATGCCACTTAGTAGCAGTGGGTGGGGGAGAATAGGGGTGGGAGGAAGTGTCTAAATGGAGGAGAGCTGGCACTCTGGTCCCCCTCTCCTTGGAATACAGCCTGCCCTGAATGACCAAGCTCTGGGATCACAACTGTTTGCCTAGGACCCACCAGCTTCCTGTGCCCACAGGAGTTTGGGCATTTGTTGGGGAATGTTTGTGTGACTACCAGTGACAAAAAAACTGAAGGGCTGAAGTTCCCTGGGGAGGACAGAGGCACACAGTGAGTGGACAAGCAATATGGCATTTGCCACCTCAGCTTGGGTCTGTGGTGAGGGGAGCAACCCTGAAGGGGTTGGTGGCCCAGTGCTGTGTTCTCACGAAGCTCCCAGTTCTCAGGTGGCAGCAGCTTTTGAGTTCATGAGGATAGAGAAGCTCTCCAATAATTCAAGAGCCTGCAGTCTGCTAGAGGTGTGAGGAGAGGAAAAACAAACATTCCCACCGACCCTTTCTGTGGGGCTCCAAATTCCTAGGGGGTTGATCTCTGCTAAAATCTTGCTCCTTCTTGTTTTACTCCACAACTTCTTCCTGTGAAATCTCTGGTAGATTCTGGAACTTTTCCCTCAGAAACATACCTGGGCTATGTTTCTTTCATCTTTTTTTTTTTTTTCTTTCAGAGATGATCTGGCTACCAAATTCTCTAGTCAGCCATCTTGCCTCCCCTCCTTCACTTATTCTTAAACATGGTTTTTAGTTTAACTTTTAAATAAAAAAGTTATTTTTGACAATTTCTCTTGGCATTCAAGCAGGCTAAAATGTTATCTATCCTCTTCTGTAAATGTCAGTGAAAAATGTCAACTTTGAACCAGTGACACTACATTACACCTTTGTTTGTGTGTTTTGTTGCTTTACATACAAGGTTTTCCTTATAGTTTATTTCTCCCTAAGAGGAGGCACTTTGTTAATATGGCTGTGTACAATTTTCTGACAAGTGCTGAACCTACGCTAACAAAAAATGGTTCTTATTTATGATGTGTCAAATTACTGTTCTGAGAGTAGACCTTTTAGGTTGCATTCAGCCTTTAATTTGACTGAATTTAAATGGCATAAAATGCCTTTTAGTTGGGCCATGGCTGGCATATTATATATCTCATTTCAATGAAAAACATTCACATGCAAATACGGTTTGTTTGGAGTGAGGACAAATGCGCCTATCATGACTGATGAAGGCTTTTGATCACAGTTCTACAAACTGAAACCTTGAAAAAGAAGAGGCTATTTGGACTGGCATCTGCAATCCCATGAATTATTTAGTTCACATTATTCATAAATCTCTTTGAAGAGGAGGTTTTAGGAGGTTTTAAGGAGGAGTAGTCGTAGTTATATTGCCAGCTTCAATGTATGCCTTAAGTGCCTGCCTGCACATGAACACTTTCTTTAAATGTTAAGTATTCTGTAGCCTGCAAAGTGTGTTACCTGAGTACTCTGGCAAGTTAATCTCATAGTTCTTAAGAAATGGAATCAGAAGCCCATTCCTTTTTTATTCTATCCACCACTGGATTTATTTGAGGGAAATGTGGGATGAGCATAATGTGGAGCAATTCACATAGTGCATGTATAGAAGTAGGTACAACACAACCTAAGAATGCAATTTTCTATTTCAGCTCCACAGCAGAACAAGCTTAAAGACCTCCTTTCTCCCAATACTGTGATTCTTTTCTTCTCTGTGCCTTTGCACCTGCTGCTGCCTGGAAAGACTTCTCTTGCTCCAGATTTCCAACCAGCTTTGCTTAGCTAAAGAATTCATTTTTCTAAAACTTAATCCAACTGCTAGTGACACAGTTCTAGTTTTTCACTTCTGGTCTATCTACATTACTTGTTTACATATTTCTTTACCTTCCCAGATAATATTCCTGAGGACAGAGACTTGTATTAAGCATACTATTTGTTTCAGAACATCCTCATAATTGTAATTTATAGTGCATGTTCAGTAAATGGCTGTAGATTATCTTGATTTGAATTACTCTAAAATTATGCCTCCTAATAGAACAATGGATATATTTTAATTATTTCCAGTTTATAGAAAGAACTATAAATTCAAACATATGTCTACATTTGAAACATCGAGAAAAGTTTAATACTGAACTACACTTTGAACTGTGGGCTTCCTATTTAGGGGTCTCCTACTGGTTTTCAGCTGGCATAGCCATGTGACTCATGTTCAGACCTAGTTTTCAGTGAATGAGTCAGAATGCTCAATTATGATTTGCTCATTTTAATTTTGAAGTAATGGCTCCAGGTTTTAACATTAATGAACAGTTGCAGTTTATGCTGCAGAATAACTGTCTCTGCCCTTCTATTTAGAGTGTATGGTATTTGATAATCAATGCTGGAAAGGAGGTTAGACGAGATAACCTTTAATGGTACCTTCTAACTCTGCGATTCTCTGATTCTCTGAAATCATCCCAGGTGAGATTTTAGGCTTAACAGAGATTCAAATGCAAACAACCTGAATAAATTTAGTTACAATTTGACTATTTAAAAATCCTGAGAGCTAATTATATTTTCCTTTCTCTCTAAAATATATTTTACTGTAAACTGTTGGGACTTCTCAACATGTTTATTATTATGTACATATAAAATGGTTTGTAAAATTATGAAAAATAGCATCATGATACAAACATTTTCTTTCTGAGTTGGATATATTATTGTTCAATAGATAAGATGAACCACTACGTGGGTACTGAAAGTCAAGAGGTATGATGTGAGGGAAAGGTCCCTGTGCTGGGACTTGGAATATTAAGAACCTTCTTGATCTCTCTCCTGAGTAGCTTAGCAATACTGAGAAAATCTCTTACTGTCTCTCCGGTCTCAATTTCCACATACACAATCTGGAATTAATAGTGTCTGACCTCAGACATTCTTTGTGAATCCTTATAGAATGATAGATATGAAAACCTTTCAAAAGCACAAATTTGATTTTTCACTGTGAAATTTGCTAATATCAACCTTACAAAATCTAGGGTTGAACACTCTCTGTAAAGGAAACTTTGTTTTTTTAAGAATTAATTTTCAATTTGATTTTGTGAAGTTATTGTTTGTTAGAGGTTTATTATCTTTTCAAATTTACATTCTAGATTATGTTGGTATGTCTATATATATATATATTCCTTCAAAGTGATCACATAAAAAGGTAGAATTAATATTTTTATTATTTTTCATTATGAATGTAACTATTACAGATATTCAACCTCAAAGTAGAATGTACCAGCTTAAAAAAACAAACAAATAATAACCTACTATCTTTTTAAAGATTAGATATTTATTAAAATATGACCTCTTGCATATAATTATGATTATCTTTTAATAATATATAAAACCTCCTATCTATATTCAGTATTTGGTGCAAAAATGAACATAATGGTTATTAGTTAAGCATTATTTTACAAGCCCAAACTACCAGCTAACTAAACTGTAACAAAGAATAGTGTAACCTTCCTGCTAACTTAACTGTAGCACAGTATAAGTTAACCTTCCCGCTTGCACTCAGTAGCAATCTGAGGTACTAGGAAAATGAGAATCCAGAATATATTTCTGTATCACTTACTTGACTTGATCAAAAAGCATGTTGTCCCTCCCTTCAGTGACAAAGCTCTTTCCAAGTGGCAATCTTTTGACTCTAAGATTATTAATGTTATTGATTTTCCTGAGTGGATCATAAAATCTAATTTGTTACTTTGCATTCATAATTGTTTTCATTTAGCCTTTCTCCTAAAATATTTGAACTATTCTAGAGATGAGAGACAGTTCATGACATTCTAAGATATTTGTAACCTAATTTGCTTCCACATATGAAATACAAAGTGGCTTGTTTAGTACATTGTAATTATGTAAGAGTTTTCATCTTTCCCTGCAGCCCCCTCTTTGATTTGTCATCCTATTTTAATAATGGATACTATTTGAAATAACTTTTTCTCCAAGGCTCTTTTGAGCAGTGTTAGTAATGATAAACTTCCAAAAAAACTTTTTTCTGCAAAGCTGTTGTGCAGTGGATGCTGCAAATACCTATACCAAATAGATTTTCTGAAACTGAACTCTTGAGACCCTTTTCCATTTTATTTCCATGTGACCTCATTACTGTTACCTACTGGTATTTTACCAATTAGGGCAGACTATGTTTGAAAGTTCCTTCCCTTCAAATGTTGAAATAATGGTATTACTAATACACTACTCAGAAAATGATTGACTCGTATGAAAAATATGTATAGTGTATATCATGTTAGAGTTTTTCCCCAATTACTATTTATGCTTATTGACACTATAGTTAGCCTAGAAATCTAGATCATGTTTGATTTTTTATTCCTTTATACATATATATAACTTTTAAAATAGTTTATATACCACTTCCTTAAAAATATTTTATGTCCCTGAAATGGGTCAGACTGTGATAAATTTAATCTACATTTTTTGTATGTCTTGAAATAGAGTTGTGAAACTCTCATCTTATCTCTGAGAAATTTCACATATATTACATTTGCTTTTCATAGATTTCAAATTGTGATGTAGTCATAGGGGATCCTCAATTGCCCAACATTTGTTATTGTGTCTTAAATAAAGTGCTAATTATGTCACTTGAACCATAATATATGCCCTGAAATTCATGTCATGATTCGTATTACTGTATCATTCAAGGTAGATTAATTTCTACTGACCCAAAGAGCTACCTACATAGTGACTAACAAATAATAAAATATGCAAAAACATTGACTTTATTGATAATAAATTAAATGTTAAATATAAGGCAGTAGAACATAGGAAAATAGATGCCACTGAAGTTTACTAGGAGATAATTACCCACTAGAACCCAAATAGCAATAGCTCAGTATTTATCTACCTATTTACAATTAAATTAGTAATGTGATTTCTTCTCCTTTCACTTATCAACTTTAAGTAATGTAGCATCTATGTGTCAGAAAGCCTTAATTATATGGTATTATAATAAAATCTATTGAACATCAGTAATTTTCACATCTAAAGAATTTGAAAATGATATTTCTAAATGATCACATTTCCTTCATTTGATTTATGAAATGATGGACTATAAGTAGGCATCCAAGTCCTCCTAAAACAGAATTATGTTAAGTGTGTATATTTTGGTCCTGAGTCTTTTTGTGTGGGCAACTTAGTTTTAGGGAATCATAACTCTACCTGAAGTATAAGTCAGGAAGAGATTAGAGATGTGGGGGGTTGAGGGAATTTGACATAGTGGTTGATGCACAACATTTTGGAGGTAACTTTTCACCTTACTCTAGCTCCTCATTGGAGAGTTTCACTAGAGGGCAAAACCAAACAGTTCTTGATCATATGCTTGTACATAGAGAAGTTTGACTTTGCCAGCTGCACTAAAATCATTACCTTTGGATATCCTGGGAATTGAACAGGTTATCTGAAACCACACTGAAGGAGATTTGACAGATTCCCTTGAGTTATTCCTAATCACATTCATTTGCTCAGCTTTTCCAGAATTAACCCATTATCTAGTAATTGAGAGGAAACACTGACTTTATGTTTATTCCATGACTATCTGCTTGAACACAATAGTCCAAATCAGCTCATGGTTCTCAGTTTCTATTTAGTTACATATCTCAAAAACTACTTGTCATATGAAAACATTTGATTATTTCTATCAAATATTTTTTTGTGTTTATCTATTTTTATTTGAGCCTATTTTTGCTCCTTGTCCTACCTCCTGTCACTGCCCTACTTAAGCTGGTGCTGTAACCCCCTGGGCTTGTGTAATTGCCAGGTAATATTGTCTTCCTTTATGGCAATGAATCCCAATCACCCATTATAGTTATTGCAAAACTGTTACTAGTCAATAAATTTGTTTACTAGGTGATACTTTGATTTTCTTGTTGAAAACTATTTTCACTGCTAATACAGAGTTCAACAATTATTCTGCTTAGAAAAAAATAAAAATAAGTTATCAATGGTATAATATAAAATGATAAAACTGTTATTAATATGCATATATGTGATTATGCAAAATGGTATTCCATATATACACATTTGCATAGATACAGAGAAAAAGTTTATGTCCTATTCGTAGATGCCATCCCACAGTTGATTCTACTTGACAATCTGAGGCCCTTGGTGGCTCAAAAAGTATTCAAACAAGCATTATACTTGTTTTAATATTTACCAATACTAATTATGGACATAAAATTATCATTTAATTTTTGTATATTTAAATGAGTAAAATAGAATGCATTTTAAATTAAATTAGTGAGTAAAACATTTAAATTAGGATGTAATTCAGTAGAAAAACTGAAATCATTAACATCTTGAACATAAAAGAAAATGTGACAAATCTCACTGATTTTGGAAGTTAATTTTCTAAGGATCTGTTTATAAACATTTCTTACAGTTAATACTGTTCATGTAATTGGCAATACATTCTAAAGTATGTATATTAAATATATCCATCAAAATTGGCCACTAAGGATCTGGAAATAACATGAGATGAGACAAATCTTCAACATTGTTTTGTTCCACTTATAGAGTTAGGATATTTCTAAAAATAGCTTTTTGGTTTAGTAATGTAGACATAAAATGTAACTTCAAAGTTTACCCATGTATTTTATGTATTTTATTTATTGAGAGCCTTTTATTCCTGTATTTCCTTAAGGTTTTATAATAATATATAACTAAGAAATGTAAGGGATTGTATTCATCTTATAATCTCCTCTAGAAGCATGAGTTTTGAGTCCTATTTTTGACTTGAAAACTTCTCTCCTCTGCTTATTGGTACAAAAGCTATAAGCCTGCAGCAGGAAAGTATGAAATATAACATAAGAAATAGAGATTTAAAAATGGGTAGTGACTCAAGAAGTTTAAAGAGATTCTTCAGCGTAAAAGGAATAAATATAGAATAGGATACTGTAAATATTTTATGTATAAACTATCAATGGTAGAATGATGAAAACAATAGAGAGAAAAAAATCTTAATACAAAGTAACAGTTATGTTTATACTTACAATTAATTCAGGAAAACGGAAAATAGAGATTACTATAGAGATTACTTAAATCTTACGATACACATGACTAAAGTACTTCAACGCTTTCAGTAAAGTTCTGTTTCAGCTTTATGAAAAAAAATGGTCATATTTTAGTGAAAATTACTACTATCCTATTTTTAAGACAGAATTTCATAAACCTGAATTATTTCCATTATGCCTGTTTGCCTTGCAGATGCCATAAATAATTTATTCATATGATAAGTTAACCTCATCCTATATAAATATCAATAGGTAGTCAACGTTGTGCTGTGTTACATGAATTATCATATTAAATCATATTATGGGAAAAGTATTAAGAAATAGTAATACCCTTGACCCTTGAACAACATGGGTCAGGGGTGCTGATTCCCAGTGAAATAAAAAACCTGAGTATAACTTTTGACTCCTCCCAAACTTAACTAATAGTAGCCTACTGGTGAATGGAAGGCTTAATGATAAATTAAACTGTCAATTAAAACATATTTTGCATGCTATACATATTATATACTTTATTCTTACAATAAAGTAAGCTAGAGAAAAGAAAATGTTATTAAGAAAATCTATACAGAAGATAAAATATATTTACTATTCATTAAGTGGAAGTGGATTATCATAAAGGTCTTCATCTTCATTGTCTTCATGTTGAGTGGTTTGAGGAGGAAGAGAAAGAGGAGGGGCTGCTGTCTCCGTGTAGCAAATTAAAAAGGAAATCCACATGTCAGTGGACTCACACAAACCCGTGTTATTCAATGGTTAACTGTACATAAAACATAAATACACCTGGATTTTTTGGTTTGTTTGTTTGTTTTATTTTTTTCAGCATATTACAGGGGCATAAATGTTTAGGTTATGTATATTGCCCTTGCCTCTCCTGAATCAGAGCTTCAAGCGTGTTCATCCCCCAGACAGTGTGCACCGCACGCATTAGTACACCTGGATTTTTATTTGAATATTTGAAAGATTTTGACAGTTTTTTATTATCAGAAATTTCAAACATATAAAAAATGGGCAGAAAATATAATAAACAAACATCATACATCCCAAGATTATTATGAAATTTTTGTCAGTATTTAATTTTGTAAAATGATGACTTGAAAAATATAGTTGCAATACTATCCCATCTAAATATTAATAATAATTCCTTAATATTATGAAATATCCAACAGTCAACTCAGGATCCAGAATAGTTTACACATGGTAATTGGATGATGTTTCTTTTAGGTTCCTCCTCCAACTGGAATTTTTTTCCCTGAAATATATTTACTAATGGAACCAAATGCCAAAATTGTGTGTGGATTCCCATATTCAAAATTTGACTGTCTGGGCGCGGTGGCTCAAGCCTGTAATCTTAGCACTCTGGGAGGCTGAGGCAGGAGTATCGCCTGAGCTCTGGAGTTTGAGACCAGCTTGAGTAAGAGTGAGACCCTGTCTCTACTAAAAATAGAAAAACTTAGCTGGGCATGGTGGCATGTGCCTGTAGTCCCACCTACTGCGGAGGCTGAGGGAGGAGGATCAAATCACTTGAGCCCAGGAGTTGGAGACTGCTGTGAGCTAGGCTGACACCATGGCACTCTAGTCCAGGCAACAGAGCAAGACTCTGTCTCAAAAAAAAAAAAGAAAAAAAAGACTTGACTAATTGCATCAATTTGACATATTTGTTTCTCCCTCAAATTTGTTGGACTTTGGAAGTTCCAGGTACAGGCATGACCCTATCAAGGTTTGATTATTTTTACAAAAATTCTTCTGGCCTTCCATGAGGGGGTATATAATGCCTGGTAGTCTCCCTTTTAATGATGTTAGTAGGAATGGTAATCATTGCCTAAATACAAGAAATTGGAGATTGTAGAATAGTGATTTTCTATTATTTCCTCATTATTTATTAGCTAGAATGTTTCTATTAAGAATAATTTCCACTCATCAAACATTTGATTATTCTGGGGCATACCTTCTATAGCAAATGTTTCTTTCTAAAACATTTTGTATATCTTTTTATACTTTTTTCCTAGTATGAAATGTGTGTTTGGTATTAAGAAAGAAAATCTAGCAAAACTAGTGATAGAGATTAAAGTCACACTTTTTTAAGTCTTTGAAATCTAATAAGCATTAGAAGAAAATTCTACTGTTTAGATGATGTTAGTGGATAGAGAACCATGTTATTTTACATGTCTCAGATGATTAGTGAAAAAAATGTGTTTAACTCTGTGTTGCATGCTTGGAGAGAAAAACAAAAATGGGGGAAATGTAGGTTGTTATCTATTCCTATAAAGCAATTACCATGTCTTGAAAGACTGTACTAATGTTTTATCTGATAAATTAGATGTAGTAGCATTTCTCCCTTTCAAATCAGTGTGATTTACTTTTTTGTAAAAAGGAAACAAAAACACCTGGTATTTATTAGCATTAACATGTTATATGATATCTAAGGATTACATTTTGACTTAGAGGATTTTAAACTATGCATGTTGGCAGTGTGGTGTTTGAGTTGCATATTTACTACCAAAGAGCTCTGTGGTCATTTATCCTCTCTGAAGCATGGTTTTCTAATATGTTGGATCTCAACATTTTCCTTGTGCAGTATTTCTTTTGGGAAGTGGTGGCAATGCCATTGTTTCATTTTTATAATTTGTACTGTGTACTATGATGGCAACTTTATTTCATATGTAAAAACTTTATATTGCACAGTATCTGCCAATGGGAAAGTTTTGTTTTGTCTTTTTTCATCCTAGATACTTTTGGGACAAGGGAAACATTGAATATGCCTGAATATAAAGTCGTAGATGTCAGGAACCTCTTTCTCCTTAAAAAGTCTAAGCGCTAAGTTTATGGCTTCCCTTTTAAGAAACAATAGTCCCTTATCTATAAATTTTTGCATAGAAGGAAGAATCGAAAAATATTAAAATATTTCAATAAAATTCTGCATAATCTTAAAAATATACAGTGCTGCAGTGGTCTCTGAATAAGTATTAGTATAGATTTTGCTAGCTATTTACTAAATGTTTTATTGATAAATAACTTATCAGGAGAACTTCTAAAGGCACCAATAAATCCTGCATTATTAATGTATTTCATATAATGATAAATATATACAATCATTTTGTTATGACAGTTCATGTTAAAATAAAAAGCAAGAATTAAAAGAATAGCAAAAATGTGTCTAGGTCATACCAGTTTTGAGGTAGGTGAAATTTATCTAATCTCCCCTGAGAATGCCCTTTTGCCCTATTTACAGTCCTTGTACTCCATTTTGAGAAATGCTATTTCAGATTCTTCATTTCTTTGAAAAATTATTTGACAGTGTTATCTCTTCCAAATAGCCAGACATGTGACTAATTCAATGAAACTAATTAAGCAAATTGGTAACATAATTAATTAATTGTATTTTTACTTTTTGATTGTTTGTATTGGAGTTTTTAGAGATAAACCTTATTAATATAATACCTAGGATCCACGGACTATTCAGTATTCCTATGTAAATAGCTATGGTAATTCTCTTGTTATTCACATGATTTTTCTTCAAAAATTATATGTATAGGTTTTCATATAATTAATATTATAATTATTACCATTTACAAATCTAACATAACTAATAAACTCTGAAAAATAGCGTGAACAATTGTAATGTTATAGTTATAACTTGCTGCCTTTATTATAAAGATAAAGAAAGGTTGATGACATATCTAAAACTTTTTGCTGGTCAAAGTACCTTTAATTCTTTTCTTTTCATATTAACTATAAACAGTTAAAATTGCATTTTTAAGATAATTTTCAGTCACTTTGGGGTTGTGTGCAATGTGCACTTTACAATTGACTTATAATTGGACTGTGCTGACAATGGAAAATCTTACAAGTATTGAACATGACATTTATGACAGTATTGCTGTCATCTTGGCTTCTTTTATTGAATATGCAGAGAATTATAATTGGGCTAACAAGCCTGGTAGCCTGGCCTCTTTCCAATTATATTAACCAGCCTAGTCTAGTAATAGCTGCCCAAACACACACAGAAACCTACATAGAGCTTTTGTTTTCCTTTCTGTTTTATTTTGGTACCTACCCAATAACCTAAGAATAAAATCCTCTGCCTTCATATATTTGAGAACTGTCAATAATTTATTTCCATTTTACTGACACATGTAAAGATATGTTTTCTCTATCTCTATTTCACAAATTTTTAGTAAAAAATAATTTTATAAAAAATTGGTTGTACTTGTTACATATTAGAAGCTAATTAATTATAATTGTCCCCAAAATTAATAAGGGTTTTTGGAAATTGTTCTTTTAATTCATGCTAAAATTTTTCAAATGATGAATTTCAGTTTGAAGAGAATTTTTCTTCACATGAACAAGTCAATGTATTGCTGCATTATAATCTTTTCTTTGAAATTGAGGCAAATAATATTTCAGCATAATCTAAAAATAATTTATTCAGCTTTGTACAGTCTTAAAATACAAAAGAATCCATAAATAAATGAAAATAATTCCTCAAAAATCTACTCAAATTTTACCAGAAAATAAATAACTGAATTTTTAACTGAAAATGAATAGTAAGAAAAGCTAAATAAAATACTTTGTAGTTTAAAAGATCTAAGGAGTTTTCAGTGTATCAGTTATTTGAAACATTAGATTCTCTACATTTCATTCTCTCTCCTTTTTCTCTCTTTTTCTGGTTACCTCTTACTTTAGAACGTTGAATATACTTGCACATTTTCTTCCCAAATATTTTCATCCCTTTCATCTGTGATATTTAAGGTCTTCATCTTCTTCAGTGGCTTTCTAGGTAGAAATATGAAAACAACCTGTAAATCTATCCTGTGGAAATAAAATACCATTACAGTGGATAAGGGATATGCCATAAACATGTGTGTTGCAAAATTATCATTATTAATAGAAGAAAAAGAAATACTACAAACAACCTGACAATAGGAAATAGTCCCATACTTCATATAAACTACAGAAAAATAATGCAATTATTAAAATAAGTGAGTTAGCACTCCACGTATTAACCTGGAAAATGTGGGGAAAGCAACCTGCAAAGTAATAATAGTATGATCTTGTTTTTGGAAATAAATCATGCAAAAATTTTTTTAGGTTACTGCTTTTTATAAGAACTGTACATTTTATTATTTTAACATTAGCAAACTGTTAACATTAATTAGCTCAGAAGCTGACAATGGAGAGGGAGAGGGGACATTGTTTACTTTTCTAGATCACCTCTAATTTTTTGATATGTATCAATTCTGTATTTAGAAACAAACAATAAAGTAGAGTAGTACATTCATTGAAAGGATGTTTTTCCCTGGTAAAAAAACCGCTTAAATTAAAGTTTTAATATTAAATATTTTAGTGACTCTAATTGGGCTTTAAATTTTATGAATTGTTACATCATAACTAGTAAAAATATCATAAAGCAGCTAGTAAATTTTAGATCTTTGATTTTTAAGTTAGTTTTAGTTTTTCAATCTTAACAATTATATTGTGCACATTCTCCCTCTCCAACCATCTATGCCCATTTTAAAGCTGTGGGATAAACAGAGTTTGAATGTTTTTAATATGTGGACTTAATCCAAATTTCCTGAAATAATTTTTCTTTTACTTAAAATATTTTTGCCTGAAAAATACATTTATTATTTTAAAAATATGATGTTCGTTTTAAAAATGAACTAGCAGAAGATATATGCTAATCGTAAGAATGTGTTTGTGATTGTGGATGAAAAATGAAATTCTCTGTAAGTAGCCTGGCATGCATGTAGACTTTCTAGAAATTTTTCTTTAGCTCTAAATAACTTGAAAGAATGAAGCATAACTTAAAAGTTTCCATATGTAGCTTGTAAGTACTAAATTTTAATTTAGATCTAAAATCTAAATTAAATTTCACTAAAGGTCTACCAAACTAGAGACTGCATGTTTCCCGATTAGAAGATGGACTACTTCATCTTTAAAAGCATTTAGAAAGTGAAAAATAACTCCTTCCTTTGTCAATTTCCATTTTTAAACAGTATATAAATCAAAATAGAATATATCACTTCAAAAGTGTTTAGAGGTATTTATGCTTTTTGAGTCAGGGATTGTCCTGTAGGAATGTTCTAATTTCCTCATTAAATTTACTTCTGTCTCAAGTTCTGCCTCTAAATAAGCTTAAACTTCGACTTCTTAATGGGAATAATGCCATTTAAAATAATGGAGCTTTCTAGTTTCATAGCTATGTGGCTAACCAAGTACCCACATATCTGTAGTTTAATACATTGTATGATTTTGATTTTGCTTTGTAGAACTGATGCTTGTAATTTAGGTGGTGAATCACTTCCTTAAATCCCAACAGTATAAAATTGTAATTTAAGAGCTGTGATCCCCACCTCCAGGGAGGTGGACAAGTACAGCAGAACTCCGTTGACCCCTGCTCCTGCTCCCGCCTCCCGCCCCATGGAAATATTGTCTTCCATGAAACCAGTCCCTGGTGGAAAAAAAGTTGAAGACCGCTGTCTTAGAGCACAAATTTTGGAATCAGATACACCTAAGATCAAATCCCAAATTTGCTTCTTTCCAACTGTTTCATCTAGAGCAAGTATTTTTACCTTTCTAAGTTTTAGTTTCTATACCTATGAGGGAAGGACAACAAAACTTACTCCTCAAGCTGTCATTATTAGGTGGAAGACATATAGAAAGTGCTCAAAGTCAGTCTCCAGCCTTTAGTAAGTGGTCAAAAAATGGAAGTGACTTTTGCCCTTGTGATTTATTAAAACTTAATGGGGTTACATTTTAATTGTTAAATAGTATTAAATTTATCTGAACTATATATATTTCTTTAATTGATTTTATTTAAAATTTAGAGTTAAGAGAAAGAAAGATATGCGCTTTTTAAAAGCAACTTGGTGACTTGTGGTGTAGGAATTTGTACTGTGTAGTTCCTGTCCATCTTACTTTTTCTTATGGAAAGGATTTAATCATACACTAACAAAATAAAACAACTGCCGTTTTCTTTGTTATAGATCTGATTCATCGAAAGTGTGTTGAACATGTAATCATAAATGTACTCTTACTAGACTTTAATACTATTAACATCTCTGTTTTCTTACTAGTTAGGGACTCTGTCTAACATCTAATGTTTGTTTTCTTCTTGTGCAACCTTTCCTTGGTACCAGCCGCTGCTTCAAAGAATAAAGTCAAAGGTGAGCTCCTGTTCATGCTGCATGACTCATCATGATTCATTTTTCTGCTCAGTCTCTGAAGTTCTCTTAAATGATGGAGTCAATTCTATTGGTGATAATACTATTTCAGGATATAGATATTCATAACTTTCTACAAATGCAAGTTATTTCAATTACGCAGTTTCTGATATACATCTGTGCCTGCACGGTTGTTTGCATGGTTGTTTGCATGGCTATTCCAAAGTGGAATAAAGTGCTTTTGTACATTAACATTTCGTCTCTGGACCTTAGTTTCCTTGATAAAATTGAGTATTGGAAAAAATACAGTATAAAATAAACCTGATGGAGAGTTTTGAAATTAAGCATGCCTTCATAGAATTATATGAAAAAAATTTAATACTCTAAAAATTGAATGTTATAAACTGTAGGTTTCTATTTATAACTTTTCTTCTATATTTTAATTGCATTATGTTTATATTTGCTAGAAACTTGAAAATATATTTTCATGATAGAGGATGGGCATGTCCAATGCTCAAAATATCTCCCTGAAAAAAAAAATTCTGTCACGATGTGTCCAAATTTTTATGAGTTTGAAAAAATTTAAATCTATGTATGATACTGTATCATAGATTTATCATTTATGTATTTCAATTTCATATTCTCTAGAGCTATACATATAGTTTTAAAAAAAAAATTCTGCTTCTGCTTCTTAAATAGCAAAAAAACATTTTTCTTCTTTCCAGGCCAGATTCTAGTTTTACAGCTTGTTTTCTAGTTTTAACACTATGACGTAGTCCCATCTTGAGGTGCTAACTGCTCCCTGATTATAAGATCAAGCGTTTACTGTACAATATTTTCCTAACAATATATTTGTTTATAAAATACTAAAGATGTAAATGATAAGATGGCAAACTTATTGTCACATTTTCTTATAACCTCCACACCTAGTCTAGTTTCTTGTTCCAGTAAATGTAGTAGAAGAATTAGCCAATCCTTGCCATAGTAATTTCCTGATTGTGAATAAAAAAAATACATTCACAGAACAATTAATAAATTACTTGATAATGAATACATGTTTAATATATAAACATAATACATTTATATAATAAAAGGTTAAGAAATGTAGTTTTAAGAATGAGGAATTGAAAACAATGTATAATGATGCATTAACTCTGGGGTATAGCATATGTATATAAAGGCAGTTAGAGAGAGGCTCAGATCAGCCTTTGAATCCTTGAAGAATACTTTATGTAGGAGGTGAAGCTAGAAGTGGTTCTTGAAGGATGGATAAGATGTACATTTAAAAAAGTACATAAAAATGAATTAGAAAGCATAAGTAAAGATATGGAAGCAGAAATGTGTACAATTCATTTCAGTATAAAAGGGAAACTTCTGAATAAAGTCCTGTGCTTTTACAAGAAAATAGACAGAAATAAATTTGAAGATGGTTTAATAGGCAATGGAGTGATCACGAGTCATTACAGTATATGATTAGGTAAAACCTCTACTAATAATAACATCTATGTTCACTTATTCTCAAAAACAATTATAATTCATATTATTATATGCAGGTTGCAAAGTATTGAATATAGGAAAGACAATTTACCATTGAAGTATTACAGCCATAAATTATATTATAGGTGTTTGTCAAGTCATGTCAGGACTCAAGCTAGCTAGCTAGAGTTTTGAAATGTAAGCATATATCTGTACCCTATTTAATGCTTCCCACACTTCCATCCCTGCTGTTCCACACATACCCATTTTGTTTGAATCTCCTCTCCACTTCTATACAAGCCTGCAGGGGAGTTTAGGACATAGTTTACCTTATGCCTATGTTTTTGCATCTACAAAGTGTTGTGAAGGCAAGAAATGACACTTTCTAAAATTAACTGCGCCTCAAGTAGAAATTGAAATTTTATTTCTTACGGTTGTTTGAAAATGTTGTATATTATGTAGAGATAATATTATAGAACTATTCAATGCTTTTATTGTCCAATTTCTATGTCAAAGCAAATGGTCTTCAAACAGAAAAAAAAAAAATGTGGATAAAGAGAAAAAAATAAAACCGAAGATAATATAAGAGGCAGATGGTTGCTTAAAAATAGTTTATTTCTCCTGGCCCAGAAAAAGTATTTTCTAGGGAACCAAGGGAAGTTTTAGAGCGGATTACATCTCATTCATTTATCCTTATGGAGTCACGCAAATGTGGGAGCCTCCGGAATATCGGAGAGAAAGAGTGTTCTGAGTTTTTCTTAAGGAGGAATGATTTTATTCCAGAAACCATAGACTGGTGAATTTAACATCAACTTCCCAATAAAATTCTTAAACAAACTCTTAAAATAGCAGTTCATTGGCTTTTAGATTAAACCAGAAGTCGCTGGGAGTCAGCAGTTATTAGTAATGGCATAGAAAATTATCCCATTTTTTCTCTTTCTACTTTTTAAAATGTGGGTTACTATACCAGTTATCTGAAAACAATAATATAAACATAATAGATCTGAATTTTATTAAATCACTTGGCAACTATCTCTTTTCTTATCTCTGTAGAAACTGTTATCACTCTTCTGGACTTGTTATTCCTACTAAGCTCCTAAATGAGACTTCATCTCTTTGCTGAACATTTTCTCCTTTAATATTAGAAACTGATATTCTTCTTATTTATTTATTTACTTTTGCAAATAAGAACCTTCTGGGCTTGTCATGTCTTCCCATGACACCAATATTTGTCTAATTCCCTAGGTTGAAAAAATTTGAAACATGTTTAAATTCTCCTACTTAGTGGCCCTCACATTCAATTAATTATCCAATTGCCCTAATTTATCCACATAGTAACTTTTACATGGATCCTTATTCTTTAAATCACTTATTCCTCGGAGGTTGCCTGAAGTAGTTTCTAACTTGTCTCCTGCTTCAATTCTCAACACTCTAGAATTTATTCTACATTTGCATATCATGCTGAATTTTAAATAAGATTATCAATGTGTTATCACTTAGAGGAAAAAGGTACCTTAGAGTACTCTTAACTTGTCTTTGTATAAAATGATTTTATTTCACTCTACTATAAATTTTTAAAAATATATTTAGTGTTTCTTAATGACTAATATTGTTCCAGGATCTTACAAATTTTTAAATAGTTTTATCCCAGAAAATATATATTTAGTCTTTAATCCTGATTTGGGGGCTTTATTTTTGATTCAAAATTTGGCAATTATAGTGGGAACAGCATTTTATGTCATTTCTTGAATACCAGCCTTTAGCTATTATTTTCAAAGTGAATATTTTAAATTTCAACAATCATATAATCATTATTCATTCCTCAAATAAAATTAACATAATTATTCTGACTTTGCTTAAGAATTAAAAGATAATGCAAAGCCCTCAGCTATCTAAATTGAGATATATATGTGGTTCAAAGCAGAATAAGTGTCTCAATTTACTGGGTTTATTACATAATAGTCATACATAATATTATCAAATAAATGATTTATTCAAATGAGAATATTAAAAAATTTGGTATAAAACCAAAATATTACATTTGGAATTTCAGGTTACCCACCATATTATACATTTTGAGGGTGAACTGAAATGATTGTAAGAAATTGAAGTTGAGACATTGCTTCAAACTATTCTGATATTTTATCTTCAGTGTGTTGACTATATTTTAGCTTATAGAGTATATCCTATTTATTAAGACATCCATTTTATAGTTAGACAGGAAGACTATAGAATCCTGGTTTTGCAACTCACTAGATTTGGGCACCTGGACAATTTGACTAACTTCATTTAACTTCACTCTACATTCAGTTATTGTGACAATTATAGGGAATAAATTATAAAAAAGAATTAAGCTAAGAAATGGCACATAGTAAGTACTCAGTACATTTTACCTATTATTATTTTTATTTTCATCGTTATTATTACAATTTAAATATCCATGAGAAAATGTAAGTAAATATAAAAACATGCAATGCAAATCCAAAAAATAAACCTTTTCTATAAGTATCAATTATATTTTACCTTCATGATGGCATTCATATGTTTATATTCATTTATAAAATTAAAATAAACACATAAAAAATGTGAATGATGCACTAGGTATATATTATTTTTCTTCACTTTTAATATTAAAACCCAAAGTATATAAGTGGTATTATTTTAAAAAATTCAACCCAAAGTTAAAAAAAAGGGAAAAACATCAAGAAAATTATGACACTGAGGTTTACATATTACTTAAAATGTAAAAATATCTTGCTTTTATTATCAGTGGAGAAATTGAGTAATAAGGCCATAATATAATTTCTTTCTAAAACATCACAAAACTGTTTTTGTTGAAGCTACAGTTAAATTTTACAGAGTAAGAAATTATCCAAACTCTTGCATAGAAACTACAAAATCTTCAACAAAAATAACAAGTAAAGAAATAATTATTGAAGCTTATGTTTATTCTACTCAAGACCGATCTAAGGGAATATTTGGAATTGTTAGAGAATTTAAAAGCATATTATGTTTCTGTAGCACATATTTCACTAAGGGCTCCGGGGGAAAAGCCCTGAGATAGTACCTTTAGAAAGATTGCTTTCTTAATCCACCTTCTAGATCATTTCATTTCTCCAGAAAAATTTCTGAAGACACAGATATATATGGTAATGTGATAATGTTGATAAAGATAATTTATTACAGCAACATTTTCTAACTTTTAAAACAGTGAATAACAATAATAGTTTTAACAGCTAATCTTTCTTGCATGTTACTATGTACCAGGCATTATGCTAAAAATTTTATATGTATTTTCTAATTCAATCCCCACAAACCCTCTTAGATAGATACCATTATTATCCTCACTTTTATAATGTGGAAAATAAAACAAAAAGTTAAGAACTTTTTTTAAATTCACAAAATGAATAAGAGGCAGGGCAAAAATTTCAAACCAGACATACTAATTCCTGAATTCAAGCTTTTAATCTATTAAATCCTCTAAAGAGAGCAGATTGCTCAATATTATACTTTACCTAAATCTTACTTTTTAAAATGCATTTACCAGGGTCCCACCCATTCAGATACAAGTGGGGTTGGAAGTGAGGATAACATAGAATGATGATGAGTTGATAGTGAGAACAAGGACATCAGACCTATTTAGTCGGTTACACTGGTCAGGAAAATATTCTCCAGGTAGACCTGTTATTTCTCACTCTTTTTTTATTCTCATTTTTCTTTTATTCTCTTTCTTACTCTCTTTCTCTTTCTTCTCTTTCATTCATTTACCTCATTGCTATCTTCACTTATTCCCTTTTAGGAAAGTGAGAAGGAAATTAGTTTCTCAATAAGATGAGTAATGTTCTAGAAAATTTCAGGCACAGCTAATGTGAAATGCTGAACTCAGGAGAGGTAGATAGGGAGGGATAAAAAGTGTGCTTATAAAAATGTGGTTGCAAGATGATTCAACAGGTCAAAATATAGATAATTTTAGTTGTTTCTTAAATACAGCTTCATTTGAAGTTTGAAGTTTGGTTTCTGTTTTTTATTTCTCACTGTATAGGGATTTTGACACGTATTTGCACTATGGAGTATCTCATTACTCTCTGTTGTGTAACTGTTCTCCTTCATGTTGCACAGTACAAACTAGTCTAGGTCACAATGGAAAGACATCTCTAGATATTCCATTTGCAAGTCTAAATGAATATTATATTTCAATTGATTTAATGGAGCTGCATTTCCCCTGTCTCTCTTTTCTTCTTGAAATGCAAATATAGGTTTGAGCTTTACTGTGGACGTGAGGATAAACACAACTCATTTGCCACCAAAACAAGGCCCAATTTTGTATACCAATTAGAAATTGGTTTAAGCATTGTTACTTTAAGTTCATGTCCTCATTTCCACTACAAATAAATCATTACAATACTTTCTAACCCTCTCTAAACACATCTCATCTGAAAGGCAAGATCTTCTGGGACTCAATTTATTCAATTGGTTCTTGTCATTTTATTATGCTCATAAAAACGGTATTTGCTTATTCTACGGCAGCCATGTGGGGGTTCAGAAAGTTTGTAATTAAAATCCTAAGTTTTGTGGCTTCTTGCAGGTTTCTAAACAGAAAAAGTCTATAATAAGGAAAAGCATAGTGATCAATATGTAGCAGTTGGGCATTTAGGGGCTTTTTTGAAACAAATGCTATAAAGCTAAAAGTTGAATTATGCTAAAAATAAATGCCACTTTATATTTCATGTCAGATGAGGCTAGGGTTATATATTTTTACTAGAAAAAAATCTTTGACTTGACATACTAAGATAAAATATTTATCACTAGCAAAGTGTATAATTAAAAGCTTTGCAGAAGGTTATTGGAGTCCATGGGTTCTTGTATCTCACTTACTATTTCTTTGCGCTGTAAAATAGAAATTAAAATAACAATACTACCTACCTCATAGTTACAATGATCAAAAAGAATATGTGAAAGCACTTTTAAAACAGCCAACTGATATCCAGATGTAAGTAGCTTTTAATTAAATAAGGCATAATTACGAAGACAGGAACTTGATATTCAGTGATGAGTAAAATGTGGCCCCTGTACTCAGCCTGTGCCAATAATTAATATAGATGAAAAACTTTATAATAATGAGATAACTTTTATTCTTTTTCTTACTGAACTCAGAAAGGACTAAAACAAACAATGTTTCTTCATTTCATGAATTTTTATTGAACATTTATATGGTATGTTTTAGTCCATTCAATCTGCTATAAGAAAATAATATAAACTGAGTAGCTTATAGACATTTATTTCTCACAGTTCTGGAGACTGCAAAGTCTTAGATCAAGGCACCTACAGAATCAATGTCCAGTGAGGGCCACTTTGTGGTTTATATGCAGCACCTTCTTGCTGTGCTCTCTCATGGTGGAAAAGGCAAGGCAACTCTCTGGGCCTCTTTTATAAGTGCACTAATCCTATCATGAGGTCTCCTCCCTCATGATGTAATCACCTCCTAAAAACCCACCTCCTAATACTGTCACACTGGTTATTGGGTTTCAAGATACACATATTGACAGGACACAAACATTCAGGTGATAGCCCTGTGCTAGGATACAATGCGGAGGAAAAAATATATACATATATATACATATATTCCTTAATTTTTTACTTCATGGGGCTTCTAGTCATTCAATCATTCCTTTATTCTTTCAGTCAACATTCTCAGGGACTCCTGGAAATATATCGAGGCAAAAAATGTTAAATACTCTAGTAGTTAACATACATAGCCATTATGAAGAGGAAAATAAAGCAGAAAAGTGAGATAGCAACACTTGGGCAGAGTAGAGAAGACAGTGGTTCTAATGTTGAATAGGGAGGCCAGAAAAAGAGGGTATTCGAGCAGAGAATTGAGGGGGAGGGAGAAAGCCATGTGGATATCTGGAAGAATCATCCCAAGAAGAGGAAACAGCAAAGTACAAAAGCCTTAAGGCAATAACCAGCCTGCTTATTCAAGAGACATTCAACAGACCTGTGATCTAGAAATCATGGACTTGGGAAAGTAAATGAGAGAGAAGGTCATGAAGGGGGAGGAAGACACAAGTCATGTAAAGATTTTGGGCTTCCTCCAGGTGCAATGGGAGCTACTGGAAGATTAAACAGAAAAGAGATAAACACTGACTTAGTACAAGATCTATTTATTTGCTCTGCTGAAAAAAAACTGGAATGAGCTTTGTTAGGATGATTTTTCAACTAACCAGAGGACAAGTGATGATGGTGGGCTTAGAGTCATAGCAGTGAAGGTAAAATTACACCTAGTAGAATTTGCTGACTGTAAGTGGAATATGATATAAAGGGTGGACTGTAGAACAATATCAATTTTTGTTTGTTTTTGCTTTCGCCTGAAGAATGCAAGGACAAGTTATATTTGCAAGATAGAGAAGACTGGGAGGAACACGGGAAAATAAAAGGAGTTCACTTTTCATCGTGTGTAGTTGGAGAGAGCTATTAGGCATTCAAGTGAAGATGACAAGTAAAATTTGACTTTATGAATGCAAAATTTAGAAAAAATCCTACACCGTAGATAAAACATCTAGAGATCGTTAGTCTATGAACTGTATATAAGCCATGAGATTGGATGAGCTCGTCTAATGCACAAGTATAGCTAGAGAAAAAAACAGAAACGTTAGGATTTGGTCTCTCAGATATTCCAACTTTAAAGAGATGAAACAGAGGATGAGATACAAGCAAAAGAGTCAGAGAAGAAGAAAAAGCAACAAGAGAAGAAAATGTCCTCAAAAAATAAGTGATATTCAACTGGGACAAATGTTTGTGAGGAGTCAAGATAGATGACAACTGAAAATTTACCCCTGAATTTAGCGATGTGGAATTAATGGAAAGCTTAGTAATTGATAATTAGTATAAAACACAGAGATTCATCATATAAACATTTGAAGGAATGTAAATGTAAATTTGCTACTGTGAAACAATAGCATAATGATATGCTGAGATTCAATTACACGGACATTTACCTTAGTAAAAGAAGGTTATGGGGAAGACTTCTTGGAGGAAGTCATGGTCAATAGAAAACTGAAGAACTTGTCAGAACCAAGAAGGCAAAGAAAAGAGGGAGGAACTGCTCACACCAAGGGAATACCAGCAGGGGACTGCAAGAAAGCCAATATATTTCCCTGTGGAGGAATCAGTGGGAGCCAGGGTTAACACGAGAGGAGATAGATGGCCAGACAATGCAGTGCCATGAAAGTCCTGTTGCAGAGTTTTCCTGCTTTTTGTTTTTTGGTTTGCTTGTTTGTTTTTTCCTATTCTAAGAATACTTCTTGAGAAGCCATGAAGGGGCTTTTAAAGACAATAGAGATATGGGCTGTGTAGTATTCTTACATTTATACTTTGAAAGAGATTACTGGCTGTTCATGAAGAACAAATTAGAAAAGATTACTACAGATGACAAAGAGATAAGTTAAATTGCCTGGAAAATTATAGTAGTAGAGGGAGAAATGATGGTAGTTTGGCCTAGAGTGGTTAGTGGTTATATTAGAGATAAACAGGAAGATATGAGAGAACAGAAAATCCTTTCAAGAATTCAGTTGAAACATTTAGCAGGAGAAAAATAAAACTCAACTTGAATTAAATAGGTGCCCTTAAATAATTGTAAATGATTTAAAATACTTTATTATTCTTTATTTCTCGTACCATCTATACTGGAGACCAAAAGGCAGAAACCTAGAATGACAATCCTGATCTTGTCAACATATTAGCCCACAGAAAAGTACATTTATGTTCTACTATGGTAGACAGGTGAAAGTGAAGGAAAAATTATAAATTTTATTTCTGGGAAAAAAAAATACCAGATAAGATCTTTTTCCCTAAGGTAGTTCTTATCTACATTATTGATTCTCATAATTGAAAATTTCATATATCTTAATAATTCAGAGGGAGGGAACTTTGTATTATTAATGAAAATAACTTGTCAAGAATAACATGGTAAAAGTCATATAAAAAACTGCACATCTTAATTGTATATTCTATTTTGAAAACAGATTAAAAGTTATTTGTACATTTGATTCTTGATTATAATGCAATACAAGGTTATGTTAATGACATCAAAGCAGTAATAATGTGTGTGGCATAAGCTTCAAAAGAGTCATTAATTTAACTCACTGCTTACATGTTTTCTTATCCCTCCAAGCAAAAATCACCTCCTGGCAGAATGGGATTCTAAATTATTACCATGTAATCTTTTTTCTCTAAGGTGGGATAACCATCTGATGGGCATTGTGTTCACTTAATAAGCATGCTATCTAGATTCAAGGCAGGAATGCTGTTTGGCTTGAACAATAACCAAATAGTTCATAAAGTCATTATCTTCCTCCTCAGCCAGAAGTCATCTTGGTAAAGACTGTCAAATCTGGCTGCCTAACAAGAGATTGGGAATCCCAATAATGTATATTCAGAATGGCTTGTGTGCCTACTTTGTGATAGCATATTCATATGAAAACTGGGAAATAGGGAGCTAATATCTGTGTATATTAGATATAGCTTCCCATAGAGATAGGGATGGATGCTTCTTTGTAATCTGATGTTTGATCCATTGAAGACTTGAGATTTGCTTGTCAGAAAATAAAAATTGCTCTTCATGCATGAAATATTTTTCCCTATAAAACTGGGGGATTAATTTAGATTTAGGTGAAATATAGCTGGGATAAAAGAGTTTAAAATTCTTTACAACCCTTTTGGGAAGTGTTAACAAATGCTTTGGGATTTTTCACACTCAAATGTTATTTAATGCATCTGGTGCAACAGGTGGCATGGCTAATAGGTCATTTCAGCATGATAATTTCACTCCATATATATTAGAGCAAAATATGTGTTTCGTGAGTATTTCTTCTGTCACTATTTCAATCATCATAACTCACCCCTTCTTTTCTTCTCTACTTTTTTTTTTTATGTATAAAACAGTTTAGGAGAACGTATATTTTAAAAAGTCCTAGTCATTTGCAGATTTCTTAAAACAAAAGAAAACATATGTACTCATAGAATAATAAGAGACATACCAAAAGCAAGTATTTATTATAAACTGCAATTGTTCTAATTTAAAATCTACCAACTGAAAATGCATTTAATGACAAAGTAATTCATTCGCACTTAACCATTCATTCATTTCTCAAATATTTGATGACTTTATATGTAAGGCCCTAGTCAAAAGTAGTGGTAGTATATTTTATATTTTGAAATCAAATAAAACTTAACAGATATATCAGTCTCTATGATTTAAAATAAACTATATGTAGCAGCAAACATAAATATATATTTAGAATATAATTTTAAAAGATTATATATGATTTTCACAAAAACAATTCCTCGGAAAAATAAACATCAGCATTTGCCTTACATTATGTCGTTGTCATTGTCTTCCTAAAGCATGGCAGAATGGAAGGTCATGATAGTTTATATATTCTGTTATTAAACTTTGGCTCATGCTGATTCACATACCAAAATAAATTTTGACTGAATAGAGTCATGCTGCTTTTGTTGTTGAAAAGTTCTCTGTAGCCTTAAAGGAAACTGTCATCATGTAAGTAATGTTTCAAAGTAGATTGAAGTAAGAACATTAAGTTTTAAGATGTCAATCATATTATCACTATTACTTCTAAAACTGAAAGAGAGATGAATATAGTAAGATATATTCTGTTAGTAAAGTTTAAACAAATTTGTTAAGATTTGTTTTCTTTAAAATGATAAAACTGCCTCAGCACCATCAATAGTTTGTGCAAATATAAATGACAGATCTGAAATTAACTCTGCATAATTGGAGAAGAGAAATAAGTAACTTAAAGTGGCTTGGAAATAAATAAGATGACAATACCATTATTAAAAATATGTCCAAAATATAAGTTGTGTTCACTGTAAGGAGCACAGTGTTAAAGGGTGCCCTTGTTTTTGAAAGATAATAAAACTATTTTGATTTTAAATATCAGAGCATTTACGTTTGCAGGTTAGGTAGCACTTGAAATATATAATTTTCTAATATGAATAAAACAAATTAGCTATCTCATGGGACACATTCTATTATTGGTAACTATTAAAACAGCAAAGGCATGTCAGAAAATCAAAATTAAAAAATGTGACTTATTATTATCAAATCCTGTGATATGTGACACTGAAGTCTGCATTCAAAAGAATCACTGTTTTGTTTCCCTCAGTTATTGAAAGTCATATGCAAAGGACAGACCTGATCCCTAATGGGAAATGATATATTTAATTCTCACCCATACAAATAGATTTCGCTTAATCAGATAGTTTTACCTTGGAAACAGATATGTTATAAATAAAAGTATGAGATGTTTAAAAGTAGCCAAATGCAATTAATGTCAGGGTCAAACAACTTAAATCAAAAGAAGGAAATTATAACAGTCTAGTTGGAATGCGTGACCAAGTTGATAACGTTTATTTTATAAGGAATTCAGTAAACTAGAATGTATATCTCTTTGATATCTGTAGCTACAGTATGCTATTCCTACTCATTTGATCTCTTAGAATGTTTTAGTCTTCTGATAGGTAAACTGATTGTATGCCGTATTTGCATGCCTTTTCCCATTGAGCACTGCAGTAGCCCTTGGTCCAATAGCTTCAAAAATGAGGTATAACGAACTCTTTCTGGCACTGTGGAGATTACATGACTCACAGTTTTCAACACTAATTCCAGAAGTTTGCTTAAGTGACCAATTATTTCAACCCATAGTGTCTATTCTTTAGGTTTGTTATTTGGCAGTCTTTAATTGTTGCTTTAACTACTTTGGTAGTTATCATTATCATGTACATTGTCTTGTTCTCTCTCTTTTTTTTCTGCTTCTTTTGTTTTTCTTTTTTCTTCTTTCAACTATAAAGAATATAAGGCGCTAGCCATCTTCTTCATGTAACTATGTTGTTAAACCAGATCTTCCAGGTTTTCAAATTACCATAATAATTCACATCCATATTTAAGAGTTTCAAATTCCTAAACATCAGCTGGCTCCCTTCAATTAATTGTTCTTTTCTTGCACAAGGAATCTTCCCACATCATTTACCTCAAAATACATGGAGCCAACTTCCTTCTGGCTGTCTATAGCAGCTCTGTGGTTTCCTGCTCTGATTAATTCCTCGCATCTGTTATTCATATATATGTTCACTTTTAAATCATATTCTCTACATTCAGGCTTGGTTCTATACTCATCTGATCTAGCAACTTTCTTAAAAATAGTCCAAATAAGCATAGGTAATTCTTACCCAGGAAAACAGTTCTCCTTCCCCTTTCTCCAAATTGACAGCTGCTTTTATGTTTCCAGGTACCTCTCAAATATCCAATCTCTGAGATAACTATTATCAGTTAACATGATTACATTGAACCACACTATGAGCTTTGCTCAAAACTATTAATTCCTATTAATAGAGCCCTAGGCAAAGAAGAGTTTGAAATTCTTCAGATATTTGACCTAAGCATCTAACATGATTAAGTATCATCTTCTATTTCATCATAAGGAGATATAATTTTAGCCAATAGCTGCCCTGTTTATATTTTTAAAACTTCTCTATATAATTGGAAAGTATATTAGTGCAAAGTCACTTGTTCCTATCTTAGATTTATTTCCCCCCAGGAGGAAAAAAAAAATAGAATGACTTGTTATTTGGTTTCCAAATAACAAATGATTTCACATATGGAAAATTTCCTATCTGTACCACTATACCACCTCATATTATTCAAGCTGAGATTGAAAAATCAAATGTACTTTTTACCCCACCCATTTGAATTATATATTTTAGTCTCACTCACATAAAAAATAAAATTGGAACACAAATACATATAATTTACTTTCCTTTAAAAAATCATTCTACAGTTCAGAGAGACTATCAGAAACTACTATTTCATAAATTATTTGAATTATAAGGAAGCATGTAGTGAATTTGTAAATCTAAGACACTCCTTTTTATAAATTACTACTTCCTTAGAAGTTCTAGAGGGATATAAGTTATATGTTTGTCCAGTAACTTGACTACCTATTATGTGTTAAGCACTGGTCTAGCAGCTAGATTCTAAAATAAAGGGCTTTTTCTAGCAGTAACCCAACACTCACTTCCTATTACCAGATTATAGAATACAAGAGCACACACTGATTTTTTCAGGAGTTTTAAAATAAATACATTGTTATTTTATTTGACCCATTAGAGGCTTTGACCATTGGTCAGAATAAGCATTATAGTAGTGTCATCTAGGGCTCCTATGCCAGGTTGTAGGCATTTGCCTGTACTGGTATTCTTTTACATTCAGTGGGCAAATTTCCCCTGATAAAGAATGTTATAGAGGTTACGCATTCATATCTCTCCACATATGCTAAACTTTCCTGAGACCTTGTGTTGAAAGCCACTATAAAAAGTATTCTAGGCCAGGCATGGTAGCTCATGCTTGTAATCCTAGCACTTTGGAAGGTCAAGCGGGGAGGATCACTTGAGGCCAGGAATTTGAGACCAGCCTGAATAAAATGCGGAGTTCCCGTATTTACAAAAAACAAAACAAAACAACAACAAAAAAAAAACGAGAAAAAATAGCTGGGTGTGGTGGTGTGGCCTGTTGCCCCAGCTACTTCTGAGACTGAGGCAGGAGGATTGCTTAAGCCCAGGAATTTTGGGTTGCAGTGAGTTTGAGCAACTGCATTCTAGCATAGGCAACAGATATCCTGTCTCAAAACAACAACAAAAAAAGAAATATTCTAAATAGGTCACTGATTATAGTGACCTGGTTGTTTCTATTTCTCTATTCTGTATCTCTTATCTATATCATCCACAAGCACATGATAGACCCTTAAGAAATAGATGATAAATTAATTTGAATTGGTATTTTTTAAATAAACTATTAGTGAAAAATCATGAAACATATTTTTGCAAAACAGCTCCTTTGAAATGATGTTGGCAATTAGGGCATGTCTGAAATCCTCTATCTGAAACTTTATCTTTTCTACATTAAAAACTTTTCAACTATTAATATAATTCCAGCTTGTCAGTTGACAATCCTGTGACATCCCTCTTATCCAAAGATAAAGGCCATCCATAGAACATGGATAAAACTTTCTGATGGAGGATTATTGGAGCACTTCTCAAGTTCCTATCCAGCACCATCATTCTACAATCTGTTTTCTTTGAAAGAGAATATATTTTTTCCTGAGATTTTTCTCCTCTGCTTGTTATATAAGTACTTCATTGATTTAGTTCTTTCACTATCTGATTGCATTTTTCTTTTCCTGAGTCTACCAATTTCTACAATTTATGGACTGAGTATCTCACATTCCTCTCTGGGTGGTTTATGTAAATAACAATAATAAAAACCCCTGAAGCTTCATCCCTGTTCCCAGTGGTCTCCCACTGACCTCTTTTCAGCTTGAAAAGGTTCTATCTATTGCTTTTGTTTTTTTTTTTTTTTTCCTTCCCACTGGCAATTTTCAGCCTACTGTGCTTCTTCATCTGATTTCTTGACTCTTTCTTGACTTAAGAATTAATTATTGAAATGTATCAGATGCACTCTGAAAATGTCAGTGTATTTGGTTGGATTTACGAAGAAGCACAGCTTTTCAGCCAACATGATATTGGAACTGAATTTCAAGTAGTGCCTTTCTCCACACATCCTTTTCACGGGCAACACAAAAACATAATGCAGATGATCTATACCATCTCTGAAAAGGTTTGTGCTGCATAAGGCCATTTGTCTCTATCACTTTAAAGCAGAATGTTTACCTTAGCATTTTAGTGCCTTTTTTCTCATTGAAACTTTAACAAACACTTTGTATAAAACTACAAGAGTCTCACAGAAGCTGTCCATCTATCCTCCTGCCTCCAAACCAGCCTGTGGCTAATTTAATCTGCCCAATTCAGATGGCTATTGATCCTGGCATAAAAGGAATTCACACTCTCTCTTGTATTTGGTGGAATATTCTACAATCCTTTTCTCACACACTCAGACACAGGGATTCATACACTGAATAGCACAATAAGGCAGCTTGAGAAGTGGAAGCAATTTAAACACAAAGTTTAAAATCACTCGAAAAGAGATTCAAAAAATGTTATTAAGACACTCCAGGTATAGGCTTAGAAAGAGAAGAGATGCTTTAAGTTACAAGATATAATTTTAAAGAATATTAATAAAAATGTTAAAGTAGTTTTGATGCCATACTTATTAATTAACTTGTAAAATAATTACTGGGCACCTAGTGCATCCTAAGTTCTGCTTTAGGGACTTCTGTTTCACTAGTGTATACAATTGACACAAGAGACAAAATCTCTAGCCTCATAGAACATATATCCTGGTGTGGGAAGACAAACAACAATAGCAAAACAGTAGATCATACAGCTGTGTTTAAAGGTGATTATTACTATGAAGCAAACACAGGGAAGCAGGTTAGGACATGCCTGGAGGTAGGAGAAATGCTATTTTAAATGGAGTAATCAGAATAAGGTCTTATTGAGAAGGTGACATTTGGACAAAACGAAGATGGCAAGGAAGCAGCCATGAAGATATGTGGGGATAGAACACTATGCGTAAAGAGTAAGACCAGTGCAAGGGCCCTGAGGCAGTAATATACTTGGCATGTTTAAGAAGGAGTAAGGAGTCTGGTGTGGGTGAAGCAGATAGAGACAGGGAAAGAAAGGAAGTGAGATGAAGAGAGGAGTAGGTGAAATAGGACAGGTGACAGGGCCTGACTGAACAGGGGCAAATAGGCCAGCATGTGTACTTGGCTGTCACTTGAGTGTAGTGGGAAAGCAGTGGAGGACCAGCAGAGGAGTGACATGATCTACCTTATGACTTTAAAAGGTATCTCTGGTTACTGTGTTAATGAGGGGTAGAAATACTACTGTAATATTACAGAGAAGAGAGATAATGGTGGCTTTTAACATGTGCTAGCATGGAGTGAGTGAGAGTAAATTGCGTCTCATTAGAAAAGATAGCCAGTGGAATTTTCTGGCAGTTCAGAGGCAGAATGCAGAGAAACAAAAGAGTCAAGGATGTCTCTAAGGCTTTGGTCTATGCCACTGTAGGTATACCATTCCCATTAACTGAGATGGGGAAGACCACAAGAAATAATGTACATATATATGGAAAAGTTCATAGTTTATAGCCTGTCTCCATAGCTGGGCTAAATAGCTACCTGATGTTAATTATAGCTATTATTCATAGATATATGTGTATAATATATATGTAACATTCATATTATATAATTGTATGATACTGCATTATCTGAATAACCCCAACTATTTTTGAACTCATGGAGGAAGTTAGGTTGTTTCCTTTTTTCCTCCTCACTATATATAGTGTTTTAATAAGCACATTTTAAATATGTTCTTGTATTATAGCTCTTTTATTTCTACAGGATGAGTACCCAGAAGTTAGGCTGCTGGGTAAATGATACAACTATTTCTAAAATTTTCTTTTACATTATTCCAGATGATTTCAATAGAAGACTGTGGAAATTCACATTTTTATTAATATAGATTTACAAATACAGGAGTTACCACTTCCCTGAATCTTAACCAGCATCACATATAATCATTTTAAAAAATAATCTTGTTCAATATGATGGGTAAATATTATCATGTTCTTGCTTCTGTAATCTCCTTGACTACTAATCCTAATTACTTAACTAGAATTCTCTTTAAACATTTTTGAACAATCTTTCCAAAAATAAAGAATAATTAGTTAACCTGTTCTCTCAAATAAATTTTTTAAATATCCATTTTATTTTTTGAAAGATATTTCAGGAAGAAAATATCATATGCTAGAGTGCTGACAACTTGGGAAGGTACATTTTTTCACATTTAATTTAGTATAATCTTCAAACTAATGACAGAGTATTTTATATTCAGAGATTAAGAAACTAAAATACATGTGGTGTTTGTTTTTTCATCCTTGTGATACTTCACTCCAAAGAATGGACTCTAGCTCTATCCAGGATAATGCATGAGATATTAGTTCACCATTGTATTTTTTTTAGCTGAGTAGTACTCCATGGTATACATATAATAATATATATTTTATTAATCTACCCATGTGTTAGAAATTATGAACTTTGTCCTACTTTCTACTGACTGATTTTGCTCAACACAGGATTATCTGTAATAATAAATGATGAAAAGTTTATATAAAGAATTTTATATGAATAATTCTTAGCATAAAATAAAATTAGACAGTATTGAATATTTTCTTTCTGAGATTTCTCCCTTGTTAGTCTTTCTACCTTTCATCTATTTTTTTCTCTCCATTTCTCCATAATCAGTTTAGTTTTCTTTTGGAATCAGAGCCCACCCCCAAGTCTGCCCTTCCTCACTCCAACATAATGAAAAGTTCAACAACATTTATGGTCAGTTAGGAAATACAAGAGTATACGTACATCAGGAAAATATAATAATCAGATGAAGTCAAATTTTTGGATTACTAGCAAGTTTTTAAAGCACAAAGATATTCTCATTTTAACTACTTTAATGAAAAACTTCCTCAAAGGTCAACTAGGACATCATTATGAACACCAGTGATACAATCAAAGTCTACTAAGGTGGAAAGTGTTTGAGCTTTTGAACAAGTGTTAAATTATTCAGAAATTTTTGTTTATTTTCAGTTTCTAGAATATACCAGTTGATAATTAGCATTGCTATTTTATTATATAAATAGAACTGATGGATGACTATTTGAAGGAATCCTGTTATCTACCTATTCATTTAAAACAACGTATTTGAAGAAAGATAAGTAGAATTTGTATTGCAACATCATGATTCTAAGCACAAATACAAACGTGCAATGTCACCATATTTTTCTAAATTTGACAAAATACTATTTTGTACCATTGTTTTGCTATCCCTTCTCCTTTTTCTCTTTCTCTCTTTTTCTTTATCTCTCAGCATTTTCCTCATAGCTGTTAGGCCTGTAGTGCCATCCTGCAGCTCTTAAGCCAGTCTGGGAACCATAGAAATGGAGGAACTACTTAAAAATCTCTTTCTAAACTTAATGTGCTTTTATGTCTGCTTTAGGAGTTGTCCCAGCCCTAAAATCTACTCAGGCAAAATTGCTCAAGAATCCCTCAGAACCATCTAGACCTCCTGTTGTCTTTCTGCGACTCAGGGGGTGACGCCCCTACTCCCCACTTCCAATCTCTCTCCTGTTCATGGATTTTTCTTCTTATTATCAGAGAGAGATGTACCTTATCTTCCCACTCCACCTCCATCGTTTTTTTTTTCCCCCCAATCTTTTGTTAAGGCCAAGTTTTTGCTCTTAGTGCCTAGGCTTTTAAAATCTCAAAACCAGAAAGACTTCATTTTCCCCTAATTTTTGAACATGTATTTTCGCCAGTATGACACTGAACAGCCTAACTACTGCCTGATTTAGGAGGGTAAGAAAGGATGAAGAGAAGACATAAGCAGATCTGGAAATACAAGAAAGAAATGTAACAATATTATTTCAAAAATATGCCACCACATTAAGATGACTGCCAGAAGTACTACAAATAGCATCCTATACTTACCTGGTACGAAGCAATTTCACTTGTAATTCAAAGAATTGTCCTTTATTCAATGTTGTAAGATAGTAGCTTCATAGAGGAAGAGTGTGATTAAAAGGATTACCTATGAATAAAGAGTTAATACATTACTGAAACGCAGATCTTCATATTATGTGACAAATAACTTTCTATTGTAGCACTTCCTTATATGTTTGTATGTTTATAGAAATAAATTGCCCACCCTCCATTTAGAAGGAAAGGGTAAGTAAGACAGTTGCAGTAAATGATGAAAGATTGTTAGGGTACAGGAGAAAGTGAAGGCAACATCAATGGGGAGAAGAGGTATGAGATGCATAGAATCAACCCGTCTCGACTCAGTTGCTTCAAGGGAAAGATAAAAACCTTCAGTCTTCTATAACTAAAAAGGGGATAATAATGCATATAGTAGCAGCAATGCAAGAAGGACTATAAATCAATGGTCCCAGATATAATATGCAGCCTGTTTCAGTGTTTGAAATAGAAGGAGAATTTTGCCAATTTAAGAAAATTTAGGACCCTGTTAGTGCCATAAATAACCACTGTCTCAGTGAGATCACCAGAATTGCTAGCATAATCAGATTTGTGTTGATTTGCTTTTATATATTACTTATTTTGATCATAAGGAAAAGTTTTCTAATAAATTATGTGCTATTGGATAATATTGAATAGAAAATAGAACTACAGCAGGCATCAAGTGCGGAGGCATAGCAATTGATATAGTAAAAATCTTTGATATAAATGAGTTTCCTCTATAATGTGTATGACATTTGAATCAAAGAAATATGGTTCATTTTTAACATTTTAGTGTAATATCAAAGATTATTTCAATGTGTTTTAAAAAATTCATGTGTATGAAATTGTTTTATAAATTGAGAACTTTTATTTTTCCTATTGAACCATAATATCCATTAGTTTGAAAAAAAAATATTCTTTATGTAGATTTTTCCTTCATCAAACTCTCAGGAACATTCCTCTTCCAGACATCAAAGCCTTTCTCTCATCCTACTGCTCTTAATAGGCCTCAATCTTGTGAGCTTTCAAAATAAAAGTACTAAAAATGTATTTATATTCTTCTTATAATAAACTTTATCTTATTTATGTCTAGACATCCATTAAAAAATAAGCATGCAGCTCTACCAAAAGAAATGAAGCAGGCAAAATAGCTTAAATTGTCCTTGTGTCTCCTTTCTAGTCAATGAATTTCTCTGCCCAGGTTTCTGATGAGTATCTGTGTTTGTGCAGGAACTCTGACTATATCTACTCCAGATGAATGCTCACTTATCTGAGTCTAATAATATCAGGGCTCTAGATGCCAATGGGATGGGGAAGACTAGAAGAGAGAGACTGTGTTCATCATATCACACACAGCTCATTTCACATCATCTGAAAAACTTTCCCTGCCAGGTTTGTTCACCCTTTCCACAGCTGTCCTCATCCCAGTCCCATTTGGGTGGCTTTCCTTCATGTGCTCTTAAGGTGCCCTGTACTTGCTTCTCTCATAGTGTTGACCATATGGTATTGTCTTTGTTTATATGTCTCTTTATCTTCTTAAAGTATAAGAAAACTTACTATTCCCTAATACAGTAACTGGTAAACCATAGGTATTCAATGTGTGTCTGCTGAATGAACGAATTAAAGATAAAGGTTTTCAAGTGGTACAGGAAGAATACAGCCCAAGACATGCTGCAAATATGGCACTAATATTACTAACAATAACTTTGATATTAAATGCAAGGTATAGGATATAAAAAGTATCTTAAGATAAGCTCAATAAACTTCTCAGGGTTTAGCTTTAATAGTGCTTATGATTCATATCTAATGCAGAATGACAAGAGCTAAATTTATGGGAAAAATTATATCATCTTAAAGGAACAAGTTTACACCATACACCTGATCCTTAATTAAATAGAAAATGTCAGAACAGGAATATGCTTTTGACCCAAAATAATCTAGCCCATACACAAAGCAAACAATAGCAACAAAAAACTGATGCCAAAGATATCTCCAAATCCTTTTTATTGATAACAACAATGCAAATGATAATAGGTAAATCTTATTGAGCACTTACTAAGTACAGTTGCTTTTCCAAGCACCTTTCACCCATTATCTCACTTCACCTTTATTACAATCCTAGAGAAAACAGAATTGTAAGAGTTTCATTGTTATAAAAATAATTTCTATGATAATTTTTCTTATGCTATCTCCACTTTCATGATATAACCTATTTTTCCCTACTTATCTTTACATTATTAAATGCTTTAATGAAATACAGACAAATTTTGTTAGAAATTGCCCATCTAAAAAGAGAGTATTACCTGCTCTAAAATAGATACAATTTAGGATATATCTGTATATTAGAGCATTTTGTGGAATATTATATTTTAAAAATGCTGAAGTCAGTAAAAAAATAGACATAGTTTGTTTATTATGTTGTGTGACTATGCACAGAGCAGAAGACACATATGTTAGTAACACAATTATCTCTAAGCCCAGAATATTTTTATATGTGGAAGTTCATGAATTTACTTGAGATTGACATAAATGTTTCATGATTCTAACATTCTTTTTTCCACTTTCAAATGCTAATTCTTAAATCACATTTTTGTTTGCTTGTTTGAAAGAATTTGGGGATACATTTACTTTTAGTTTTTCATTACTAGTGTTGTTGTTTTTTTGCTTCATGCATTGTATTGGATGCTTTTATGTTAGGATATATCTGCTCTGATATTTTCTGTTTATTAATGATCAGGAGTATGGTGCAAATCTTTTCCTTTCAAGTAGTATAATTTTCCCATGAATTACTCTTGTCATTATGCGTTAGATATGAATCATAAGCACTGTTAAAGCTATACTCAGAAAACTTTGTTGAATTTATCTTAAGATCCTTTTTATATCCTATACCCTTCCACTTAATATCAGAAGTTCAACCTTTGATCAAGCATTTTCACGTTCTGAAAATGTCTAGTAATTTTCTCACCAGCTTCACATCTTTTGAGATGTGTTTTCATCTTGAATGAGTTTATTTTGACGTCCAGGTTAGCATTTGCTGAAATGTGAATGGTGTGTTTGATGCTACTTAATTTTCTGAGGTCATTCCCTACCTTTCTAAAATTTGCCACTTATTCATTTACCTTTAATCCTGCAGTTGGAAATTGGGGAACAATGCTAAATTGTTACAGCCATCAGGACTGAAAATACAAACATTCTTCCTCTTGATCATTTGCCATGTTGGAAATATTCTGTGGTTCACTGTAGAACACTTTGAGTTACAGCATCAGGGGTTATGAGAAATGTAGTTAATATTCAATCCTTGTGTTCTTTAAATACATTTGTAATACATATAAAAACAAGATAAAGAAAGAATTTTTATTATTTCTTATTTTTGTGGTAAAAACAGCCAGAATCTTCAATGAGCCATTTTTATTAAAATAGGTGGGAAACAAAGTCAAAGTAAAGGATAATTACTATTTTGGATGTCTGATGTTACTCTGACATTGTGATAAAAAAAAATGGAGTATTACTTTTTTACTGACTAGTTTCCTAAGTTAGGCTCCAATCAGTGTGCATATACATGGGGATACAAGTGTAATTTTATAATTATGACCACATGTCATAATTTAACAAGTTTGTTAAGACTTGATTCATGAAATGTGAGTGTTCATAACTTTCTCAGAAGCCTCATTATAAAATTAAATACAATATAAGCATTAGATTTAGAATTGCGATAAGAAAGAAATTCAATATTAAATAAAATATCATTCAAAAAAAGTATTACCCAGTAATCTTGAGAACAGAAAAGAAAGAATGTAGGTTCAAGTTGGAGGTGGTAAAGCATAGGGAGTCATTCATCTGGAGAGAAACTCCAAAGCTGAGGCAGAGAGAGGGCAGCAACGATGGTGGTGGATGTGGTAGAAGGTCATCTAAGACAAAAATCTAGGCAATGAGACTAAAACTCATGGAGGAAGTAAGTGTGGTGATGAAAAAACCTACAGATCAGTAAATATAAAGGGAACCAGTTGTAAATTGAGCTTCATTTTTCCAATGGAAAATATTTTTTCAAATGAATTCAGGACTGAATAGTTAACTCTTAAGGACTTCTTTGGTATAGTTAGAAGTTACAATATTTATATATCATTTTAATAATATATATGCTTAAATTAGTATATTTTATAAAATGCATTCATAGAAAAATGGTACTTTATTTGTATGCCCTTATTTCATGGAAGTTTTATTGAAAGTTCTCACATTTATATCTTTGGCATAAGAGTCCTGCCATCATTAAAGCCACTTGTTGAGTCATTTAACATGATTTTTCCAGAGCAGATTTTCATATCTATTTAAGTTGTTTGAGATATTGCAGCGCTCTTTGATTTGTCTGTGATGCTGGCAATGGAAATTTTAATGCAAGTTCAACATATCCCTTTGTTATTCGTAATCTACACAAGGTAATCACTTAACATATTTTTCAAGAATTTTTTAAAAACTTGACATCCAACATTTGCAGTTACCAAGGCATATGCTTATAATTAAGTCCATGTTAAATTCTGTCTGCTTTTATTTTCTGTTTATAAAGGTTATGTCAAATGACCTTTATAAACATCAGAACTATCACTAAATGAGGTCATTGGGTAAATATTTCCTCTGCCAATAGTAGTGTGAGAACCTTTATAAAATCCAATATCTACAGTACCTTTTCTTATAAATAATTTTACATGGAATGAATCAGTTAGGACTCCAGCAGGAAACACTCGATTTAGGATAATTTGAACAGATTTTAACAAAGAGGCTCTTAACAAAGGATTGGGTGGGGTATAGGAAAGTCACAAGGGACAGTCCATACTTCATTGTTGGTAACAGGGAAGCTATTACCAAGCCATAGGCTAAAGATGCAAAGGAGGTAATGATTTTCAACATAAGAAAAAAGAATAGCATAGATAGGGCCATCTTCAGAGGTGAGACCTAGCCAGCTCAATGTAACCCCGCAGGGATGTGAGATTCTGCCATCTCTCTTTCCTTTTTCTGATCTCCTGGAAAGGCTATACACTTGTCTACCTTAAGCAGAAGCCTCCCAGGGAAGAAACAGGTGGAGAAGAATCAGGTGTGTGTAGTGTGAATCTGAACAGGCAAATAGAAGACATCCAACCCAGGGAGAACTTAAGTCTCTCCTCTTCTCGTCTCCCCTTCTCTCCCCTCCCCTCTTCTCTCTCCTCTCTTGATTTCACAAAGTATTTTAGGCTTATTCAAAAATCCATCAGCATGTAGGATTTGATTTATGGCTGTATTAAAAGGTTAAACTTCCACATTGTTATCCAGGAACAGAGAAGGCAATGGACTATTGAAGAGAAGAGCCTCCATCCTGATGCCTTCTGTCTAGTTGTATAGTAAGCCACCCTATAGCTACTGCCCAGACACAAACACTAATGTCCAGATTGCCCCACTTGTAGAAAGAAAAGGAGCCATGGATTTTTATTCTACAAGGAATAAAGAAGTTTCATGATTTAAATGTAGAGTTAAGGTAACAAAAATAATTTTCAGAAAGAATTTAATCATTCAGTCATTGAATGTAAATAACTATCTAGAGGACATGGGCCACTTAAGGTGGATAAAGGAAAAGAACACCTAAAGCAGTGGCTGGAAAGCAAAGAACCTTGAAAAAAATAAAGTAGCCTTTTCAAGTTTGCCTATGGTGAATTTTTCCTTACTTAGTAGGTACAAATAAAAGATGTTCACAGAGATATTTTTGTCAGGCAGCTGCAAAGGTAGGCAGATCTACTTCCCATGATTGATGAGATTGTTTTTTCTTTTAATATGATAGAATTTTTTAAAGAAACAAAAACAGAACAAAACAATTGTGCTCCCAGGGATATTGGGAGCTGTGCTGTTTACAACAGATGTATGGTTTGTATATAATATTCAAACACATTAAAATATATTTCAAATGCTATAGCATTATTAGAAAAGTGGCAAGAAAGTCCTGGCCTTGATAAGAAAGAGGGGACTGACTTTATAAAGGAATGCTGGAAGAAACATAAAGAGGAAATAGGAAAGAGGAGGAAATGTAAGAAAGAATAATTAATTATAAGAAGGTGATTTTGCGGAAGAGCAGAGTACAAAAGGTAGAAACAGAAAAAAGTTGTGATAGTAAGGTGAAATAGGTAAACACCAGGACCCCTGATATGCCACACTGCTACATAATCAATCTAATGAGAGACAGTTCCATTTGTTCCTCTCATCACAGCCAATGGGTTAAAACATTCACGTACACACACAAGTACAACCTGTGTACTTGTTGGACTAATATAAAAAGTCAGTCTCTTTCTAGACCACATTTTCCAGTGTTTCCCTCTATCTCACCAGAAGAGGTGATCTGGGGTTAGTTAGGAACAACTTGAGCAGAGAAAATAGGAACTAGAAGGGATGAGTACAAAAGTGTGTAGTAAGGATAGTGAAAATTATGATGCCTGTCCGGATGTGCCATGTATAGAGTCAGTGCTTTGTTAATAACTATCTCATGTGGAACTCTCTGCAACCCTGAGAGGTTAGTTGAATAGTCTTTGATTCATTATATATAATGTACCCTAGTTACTTTATGCATTTTCTTATGCTTTGCATGTAGATCATTAACTACAAAAACCAAGCAACTGAGGGTCTGCACTGTGTTTGATTTGCCAGTTTGAACATATATTCCACCTCACCACAAACTAGTGCTACTTGAGTTTCCCAAACAAAATTTTGACAATATAAAAATGGGAAGAAAACAACAATAAAAAACATTACTGATTGCTGCAATTTTTCTCAATAAAGCAAACATTGATATTGCCAATGACTTTCTCAATGTTTTTAAAAAGAGAAACCAATATTTTAACAATTTTTTAAAATACCACTACAGAATCACTCTAAGTGTCAACAGATCAATAGATAAAAAAATGTGTTACATACACAGGATGTAATATTATTGGCCATAAAAAGGAATTAAATTTTGTCATTTACAAAAACATGTATGAAACTGGAGGGCATTGGGTTAAGTAAAATAAGTCATGCACAAAAAGACAAATTTCAGATGTTCTTACTCACACGTGGGAGGTAAAAATTACAAAACTTGACCACATGGACATAGAGAATAGAATGATGGTTACCGGAGACTGGAAGGAGTAGTGAGGAAGTGGGGGACAAAGTGGGGATGGTTAATGGATACGAAAATGTAATTAGAGAATATGAATAAGATCTAGTATTCACTAGCACAGTAAGGTGACTATAGTTATCAATAATATACCATATATTTTTAAATAACTGAGAGTAGAATTGGGATGTTCCTAACACACCAGTATAAATGCTTGGGGTAATAGATAGCCAATTACCCTGATTTGATCATTAAATATTTTATTTCTGCATCAAAACATCACATGTACCCATAAATATACACAATTATTATCTACCCATAATAATCAAAAATAAAATTTAAAAAGAAACATATTGATTTAAATTAACAGTAAATTATTAAATAGCAAGAGTCAGATTCTTTCTAGTTCCAAGTTATAAAAATCCAACTCTAATAGCTTAATCATACATGTTGTTTTCTAAACCAATTCTCTGACACCAATTGGATGTCCTACAACTTAATTCAATCTGATACTAACCATGTAGAGTTAGCACAGACCCACAGGTTAGGGCTGAATCCTATAAGACCACCCCAAATTTAGCTGCCAGCCAAAAGTCATGGATATTCTCAAGTTACCCACACTTCTGCACAGCTATCTAAAAATTCAAGGGCTCCCAAGATCCTCCCCTCCCCCCAGGTTATAAAATTTGTTAGAATGATTCACAGAATTCAGGAAAGCACTACAATTACAGTTTTATTATAAAGCATACAACTTAGGAATAGCCAATAGAAGAGCCAAATAAAGTTTATATAAAAAGTACTGCGGAGTGGGTGGCACAGAGCTTCGTGCCCTCTCTAGACATGCCACCCTTCAAGCACTTGATATGTTCACAAATCTGGAAGCTCCCTAAACCACATTGTTCAAAAGTTTTTACTGAGGCTTCATTACTTGGGCATAACTGACTAAATCATGTAGCTCCCCTCTTCTCCCAGGAGGTTGCGAAGTGGAGCTGAAAAGTTTCAACCCTGTGATTGCTTGTCCAGTCCCTACCTTGAAACTAAGAGTCCACCATGACCCACCTTATTAGCATAAACTCAAGCATGGTTGAAAGAAGCATATTATGAATAACAAAAGACATACCTATCACTCAGGAAATTCCAAGGGTTTTTGAAGCTCTTGTGCCAAGAACCAAAGGCAAAGACCAACCACCACATATATATATATATATATATATATATATATATATATTAGTTATACCACAGTACAAAAAGTGATTTATTGGTTTATCAGTCTGGAAAGTTTAGGGTGAAGCTAATTTTAGACATGATTGGGTGCAATGGCTCAAATAGTATCATCATATCTCTTTCTCATCAACATGTGTGTCCACTTTGCTTTAAGTTGACTTTAATTTTAGATGGGATTTGACCACATTGAGGAATCATAGATTCTAATTAAGGATTCTGATTATGCCAGAACTTTATATATACATCTATAAATAATCATTGGCTGCCCCAATGTTCAAAGACATTACATATTGAATAGACACAATTAAAAATTATTTGACTCCATTTATCATACTAGTTTTGCATCATGTTGCATTTAAGTCAAGAAAAACATTTGTAAAAGAAGATCATGTACTAACTTCTGGATATTGTTGATCTTTATATTATATGTATTATCTATTCATTCATACATATAGACACCATATTAAATATGCAACCTATATCAAATGTCAAATAATTAGTTTTCTTTTGAATTCTCTCAGCATAGATATTAGGATTATATTACTTTATAGTCTTCTCTTTTCTTGATCTAATTTGGACAATATTGAATAGTTCTTTGTGACAGAAAATAGATTGTCACTTTATTTTCAACTTCAAATCCATAATTTTAATTTTTTTTTTTTTTTTTTTTTTTGAGACAGAGTCTCACTCTGTTGCCCGGGCTAGAGTGAGTGCCGTGGCGTCATCCTAGCTCACAGCAACCTCAAACTCCTGGGCTCAAGCGATCCTCCTGCCTCAGCCTCCCGAGTAGCTGGGACTACAGGCATGCACCACTATGCCCGGCTAATTTTTTCTATATATATTTTTAGCTGTCCATATAATTTCTTTCTATTTTTTTTAGTAGAGATGGGGTCTCTCTCTTGCTCAGGCTGGTCTCGAACTCCTGAGCTCAAACGATCCGCCCACCTCGGCCTCCCAGAGTGCTAGGATTACAGGCGTGAGCCACCACGCCCGGCCCAAATCCATGATTTTAAGAAATCTTGATACAGTTACTTTCAAAAGTTGAAAATTTAGAATACAGAAAAATTTTATGTAACCGAATCTTCTGCACATTAGAAAGAGTGGGATAGCAAGATGGCTTAATAAAAATATCATTTGAATTTTCACCACAAAGAAGTGGACATGTCAGACAGTTTATTGATCTCCATTTGGGTTGTCAGAGATCAAGAGAGGAAGTCTCTCTGAAGTGGAAATTGATGAATATTGGCTGTTTATTGCCTCATAAAATATCAATATTAAGTAATGTCTTCACTAATAAAATTTACCATACACCCACGATCACAACTAGGAGAAGAAATTAACATTTGTAATGCTTTTGGAAGACTATAAGAAAAGAACTATAAATGATAGTTTGATTGGTAGATGAATATTTGTTGATCCTTTAATTTCCTTATACATTTAAATATTTTTATTGAATGCCTACATTATGAAAGACGAATCTTGTCAAGTTCTTGAGTTGTATAAATAAAGAAATGTAGTCCATATGTTTATGGAGCTTGCAACTGAAGAGGCACAAGACCTTGATCTTTGTTTCAAAAAGCATATAATCTGGTCAGGGAGCTAGGTAAGTAAATAGAAAATCCAAAGACAGTATGGTCAATGTTAGGTATATACAGTCACTGGATGATATAGGAACATCAGTAGAGGTAATTTTCATAAACTGGAATAAAGACTTGAATAGGAGGAGTGACAAAGATCAAGTTTTGAAAGCTTAACAGAAATTGAGTTGGGGCCTGGTGGGGTGGCTCATGCCTGTAATCCTAGCACTTTGAGAGACCAAGGCAGGAGGATTGCTTAAACTCAGGAGTTCAAGACCAACCTGAGCGTGAGCGAGACCCGGTCTCTACAAAAAATAGAAAAAATTAGCCAGGTTTTGTGGCTCATGCCTGTAGTCCCAGGTACCCGGGAGCCTGAGACGGGAGGATCACTTGAACACAGGAGTTTGAGGTTGCAGTGAGTTATGATGAAGCCACTGCACTCTAGGTGAGTGAGGTGACAAAGTGAGACTCTACCTCAAAAAAAAAAAAAGAAAGAAATTGAGAAAGATACTGAAAGGAAGGACTAATGCACACAAGTGCATTGAGAATATACATTGTGTTTTAGATTCTAGGGACATCAAGGTTTTTATGACTTAAGTGTATGGTATAAAGAATGGAGTGATGGGAAATGAGACTAAAGAGTGAGAAATGATTCAGATACAAAAGGAAGAATTTGAATTTAATATTTGTGATCCATTGAAGAATCTTTAATTCATGATTGACCTACTCAAATTTATGTTTTAAAAGACTTCTCTGAGTAGTAATGCAATGGATTACTTTATCCTAGGCTGACTGAACTTAATAATCAAGTGGAAGTTTTATAGATTTCACCAGGACACGCAGAGGATATAAACTACCACAGACCAACAGATGGAAAAGTGTAAAGTTGAGTTGCTTTATTTGTTTTTTAATTACTCTGGATATATTATTGGCTTGGCAGTGCTCACTTAGAGACAAAGGGAGGTACAAAAACAATAATGGGCAGTGATATATATATGTATATATAAGCTGGGAAATGTTTTGTTGGTAGCACAGAGTTCAGTAAATTAGCACCAGGTTGGTACTGTCACATAATTTCCTGGTAGGAGCACAACAGAGCAGCTTGTAAGAACAGATGAGCCAGGGCACAAATAAAGCAATGAACATAAATCAGCAAAACTTAATTTAGCATTGGACAGCTAGATGGCGGTCAGTGATGCTGATCATTATTACCATACTGCCATGCACAGAGGGGACTCAAAAAATATTTGTTGATGGTAATTATAAACTCAACAAGAAACATGACTAGCATTACCCCTCCCCCCTTTTAGACCATCCTTTCCAGAAAACATTTAGATGTTTATCACCACTAGTCAAAGACATCAAGATGCCTTGTGGAGAAGTATTTTAACCGTTACCTGGGGCTTAAGATACATGTAATTACTATGTGCTTCTTTCTAAAACAGAAGCAAATTTATTTACACACTATATTCTATTTCCAGTAGAATGGCTCATCTGTGCATGTTCCTGATGATTCAATATTTAGTTTAGTTTTATTTGAAACAAAGATTTAAGTATATAAACCCCTAAATGTAAAGAAAAATATTACTAAATATAACTGAGATTTTGAATGCCTAAGTAATGTCACCCAGGATAAATCTCATAGGCTATCATATTACCAATTTCACTTGAACTTGTTAATCTCACATTGATGATTCACTTTTTTTGCACTAAACATCTCAGTGTTTTTGTTTGACTGTTTAAAACTTATCTGCTTGTTTTTTTTTTTTTCTAAAAGAGAGAAAAACATAAATATAATCTTTAATGTACAGTCCTGAGAATGAGAAGAGGTGAAGTGGGGGTGAGGACACAACACTTAAAATAACTTATTCACACATAATATACTCACACCTAATAAAGTCCACTTTAATAGGAAATGACATTATTGCACATTGCAGCTCCAACTATTTTTTGGGACAGATTGTCATTTACCATACAGTTCAGAGTCAAATAGAAGCTGATTTCATTTATTTAAAAAGTTAAAAAAAAAAATAAATGCATGCATATAAGATTAATTATCTGACTTTTATCTTCTTTGCTGTCATATTTAGAAAATTCTACCTGAAAATAAAAGATACTGGAATTACCTGTTATGGTTGCTTCTTCCTGCATAGCTCTGTTCTGCATTGCCCATTTTTCCTCAAATGTATTTATTTAAATTTCAAACTTGGAAAGAAAAAACACAAAATTAAAATACTTTTATGTTTTAGGGCATGAATATCCAGCATATATGTGTTTTATTTAATGATAAATTACAATATAACACAATGCAATACAACACAATAAAATAACATATGGTGTTTCATAAACACTTAAGATTACTCCTTCCTAGGCATTTAAAAATACTGTTCTCTAGAATTTTTCTGGTCTCAGTACCATCATTCTAGATGGAAACATCTTTTATTTTAACTTTAGCATGGAGGAAGGAATAAGTAGGAAAGAGAAAGAGTTTAAATCCCGTTTATTCATAAGGTGCCACATAATACTTTGCCTTAGATTCCATTGTCCATAACTTACATTATGTAGTTACATTGCTGCATTTAGCTGCAAAAGAGTCTGGAAATATAGTCATTATCCTGGAAGTCACATGCCCAGATAAAATTGGGGAAGAACATATATTAAGAAATGACTAGCAATGTTTGCCATACTTGATACCTTGGGATATTAAATTGTGTCCACTCTCTACCTTGAGTTTTATTTAGTAGTTTTTAAAAAACAGAATTACAAAAGCCTTGTCCCATAAACTTTTTCTAATTTTTATTATATCTTCCTTGACAATAAAAGATTAATCATGATAAATAAATATATAGTTTACTGACTTTAAAAATTATACATAAATTTATGGGAAATAGACCTACTATTTCTTTTCTTAGTGTTTTACTGTTTAATAAAACATTAGAAAGAACTTTGGTGGTCTCTATTGAGTTTTTATAATTTTATTTTTACCAAAGAAACAACCATATATAATGCAGATTTACTAGAAATGCAAACTTTTCTGAACTTTCACTGCTCTGAAAGAAATGCTTTTCTAAAAATAAAATATACGTGTTTGGGGAAATGTTCAAATCAATGTGCTAGTTTTTATGATCAAAATTCCATTACTGTTAATGAAATTTTGCCCAGCTGCGCCCTTGAAATATGGATACTTCTTTTATTTTCTTTTAAGAAAATCATTTTATCTGAGCAGTTGCTTTTCAATTTATCCATTTGTACGTTGATGGCATTTATTCTACAAAAAATGTTGGATTTATGTGTAAAGGAAAAAATAAGGTATTTGTCTACTGCATCTGTAGTGAGTCACAAACAACTCATCAACATGAACTTTAGCACCTTAGCATAGTTCTCGTATGGAACTTCTGCATAATTCATCATAAAAGAACATGAGGCATTCAGAAGTCAGTGTTCATTCAAGGACACGCTGCAGTATTAGCAGCACAAGGAAATAAATATGCCTCCTCTATACATAATTTACACAAGACAGCTGATAAGTTTTATGGTTCATAATAGAGTTATTCTGATCCCCTTATAGTTGTTTGAGAATATCTTTAAAGTAATGCATTAAGGGGAATTATATTAAGATCAATTTACTTAGCATATTATATTATTTTCCATTTAATATAAATTTCCTTGGAAGGTAATTAATAGTGATTATATCCAAATTTCCAAAAAAATTGTTTTAAAAATAAGTAATATATTAACATTCAAAGAACAAAACTGTAAAAGGGTATACATCCTTTAAAAATTAACATGATTTTTAATCTCATCTTCTGTAATATCATATAGAATAGTTACTTGACAAGTAATAGGAAATTGATTTATATAATACATGAGTCCTACTGGCAGTATTTTATAGTATCAGATCCAATGCCTTTGGCCCTTTTCTTCAGTTTGATTCTCCACTAGGCAGGAGAGAAAGTACCTATAAGGATCACCTGCAGAAATACTACAAACCGCACCCCTCACCATCACTTCCCAAATATGGCTTACTGAGCCTCAGTGTTATCATTGATTGGACTTTTTTCTATTCTTTTGTTTGGAACATAAATAGGTATGGGAACCTCTTTTCTCTAAACATGTTTAAATTTTCCATTTTTAATAACAAATATCAGTTCTGTAGAGGAAAAAATATATATTTATACTATTTATTTATCATCAGTGTATTACTTGAGGAAAAAACCTAAGTATCTCACTTCATGATCTCAAGGAAAAAAAAACAAAAAACAACCCAAGTAAAAGTAATTAGTCCTATGAGGGAAAGCTGTTGATATACAATAAAAACTTATAGAGAAGGACATTATGTTAGTAACAGGACAATAAATTCAACTGTTGGAAAAAGAGATGATATCACATCAGTGTGCTGTCTTTCGTATAGATCAGGCTTATAGTACTTATGAATTCTGCCCTCGAGAAGCTTACAATGCCTTTGTGCTGGACAACTAAATAAATATAAATCAATGAACAAGCATAGTAACCTCAGTTTATATGTCCACCCAAGAATCTGGAAATGGTTATTATATAAAGTAAATATTAGACAAAAGCAATGCCATAATGGCTATGAAGTTATATATCCAGATAGAAAGGATCCATAAAAATTGCCCATTGTCTTTGGTGGGATTCCGCAGGGAAAAGACTCCTAGGCAGAGATTTGAATGCAAAGGAAGGTGGACTGGTCAGAAGGCAAAGCGACAATGCAGGCAAGATAAACTTCTCAGCTGACTCACTGAGGCACTGCGGATCTGGGATGACTTTTAAAAGTTGGACCTTGAGGGACCACATGCTATCAGTGGGAGTGTGAAACCTGTTGATTTTCTTTGATTGAAGGTAATTCATGACGGCAGCTCAGCTGAGGGTCACCCAGCAACTGGGGAAAATGAATGCCTCAGGCCTAACTGATCTAGAATCTGGGCGGTACACACCAGCATCTACTCTGTGTTTTGTTCTAAGCTAGTAAATTTATCTGTGTGTAACCTGGGTTTGGTAGAAACACTGATCTCAAAGGAGGAAGAATCATTGATTTTGATTAAGAAGACTGTTCAAATAACCAGGGAATAATTAAAATAAAGCAAAACAAAAACACAGGAAGCCCTTTACACAGGTGAGTGAACCAGGAAACAAGTAATAAGCGGCAGAAGAAGATAAGTTATAGTGCAGTTGTAAGCTCTCATTGCATAAAAGAGATAGGAAGGTTTGTGGCACATGAACACAAGCATTTATAGATTGTGACACTGTGGTCTCCCTTGAGGCCCCTCTCCATGTGGCATCAACCTGTCTTCTCCAGTGCTATTTCTTTTCCCATAACTCTCAATTTGTTTATTAACTCCTCAATATATACTAGATTCAACACTAATTTCACAAACTTGAGATATTTCTCATGCTGCTCTTCTACCTCCCCTTACTCCATTTTAAGTCCTCTCATGCTTAAAGTCCTTCCTCAATTCCCATTCTCCACCAAGCCTTCCCTACTGACCCACACCTCCAATTCCTTCCCCCTTGAAATGCTTTCCTACACTTTCTTGGCAATTTACTTCATGTTCCCCTTTCCCCCTCCCCTACTCCTCCATTCCTTTCTCTCTCTCTCTCTTTTTATATTTACCATTAATGTTTTCATTTTTTGCTTTTACCATAAAGGCATAAATACTATAGCATATATATGTGTACACTCTGTATATACAGATACATTGCATATATAATATATAGTACTACATGTAATGTATAATATGTGTAGCATGTTATTTATTATATACTAAATTATCCTTATACTTTGGTATTTGATTTTCTCCACTTATGACATCTTATAAGATTTATTGATATGGGTACATTTAGATACAGCTTATTCATTTTAACTGCACTATAGGATTTTATTATATTTTAAAAGATATTTCACTTATCAATATCTCTGATAATGGTTCTTTGGGTTGTTTCTAATTTCTCATTATTACAACAAAGCTATGATACATATCCTTGGATGCCATTGGCATGTATTTGTTAGAGCTTCATAATGAAACTGTCAGTTCTTTAAAGGAAGGAGTACTTTAAATTCCCTCTGATACGTAGTATAGAGCTGACTGCATAATTGCAGTATTCTCTTCACAGATTAGATGGAGAGCAATGGCCTTGGGTACAGAAGCAGGAGTCTCTTCCAGCCTCTGCCCTATATGTAAGAAGGAACTATTAGGCAGGTAGTGATATCAATTATGTTTATTTGATATCACATACTAAATACTCTTAACATAGATTCTATCAGAGTTGCATTGCATTCTCTTTTATTTATGTAAGACTTACCCTGAGTCATTTCATTTTACTGTCATATGTCATTATACTGATATATTAACAATGCCAAAGTTGTTTAGAAATAATGTCTTTACCTATACAAAAGTAGATTTATATTAACTTCCCTTCCAGTGGCTCTATAATAGGAGCACAGGATTTACTGCCATCTTGGCAAATTATTCTGAGTGAAGAAAGTATCTCTTCATTCAATTGTGAATTCTTAGAAGCATTTTTTACAGCATTTAAGTGGGTCTGTGATGTGGCCATCTCTCATTTTGACCCATGCACAATTCCTCCTTGGTCTCCGTGCTTTAAACACGGTCCTCTAATCAGTGGCCAATCTGTAACTGCCAGAATGATCCTTTTCTCCAATTGTTTCACTGCAAATCTTTTCTCATTTCAATCTTCCTGTAGTTGCATAATCTAGACATCAGGCTGGAGAATATCAACTCCTATCCCAAAGCTTTTCATCAAAGGCTTTATGTTTGTTTTCTCTGTCTTTACCCATATCCTCTTTGCTGATATTGCCTGGCAACGTTATTCACCACATCCCTTTTACAATCTGCCTGCATACCTGCTTTTCTTTTCAACACATTCTCTGCTTTGACTTACAAGAACTTTATCCTTCTTTATCATATGTTTAAGAGAAAGTTTCTATGAATATATTATTTATAAGATGTACAGAGAGAAATAAAGAAAAGAAAGAAGAAAAGAATGTTACCATCTAGGGATATCTACTGTACTTATGTTAGCATATTTTTTCATCTTTGTGTATTATATTAAAAAATTTAGTCCCACTTGTATACATAATTTATATCATTTCTTTTTGGCTAAATACTATAGCATAAGCCTTTTATAAATACTAAAAATTCTTTGTGAACAGCATTTTTCAAGAAGAAAATAATAGCACATGGAGATATAGAGTACTCTACTTCATTTAAAAATGTTAAAAATAAAATTAGTAATGTGACTAAAAAATTCAGACAGTTAAAAGGAATTGTTAATTATTGGTGATAGATGGAGTCATCCAGAGATAGGGAGATTAAATCTCTTTAAATAGGAAAACATTATGCATGAGCATGTTCATATAAGAAAAAAGTGGATAAAGAATTTGGTAAGGAGATAGACTGGAATATGGAGGGACAAAATAGTTTTATATGGGTAAGATAAAAGCAGATACTTTATGTTCGAAGTCAAGTCTTTAGCACCAAGAAGTATTTGTTACCATATATCCAACATCATATCCAAATTACCATTTGAAAGACTTAACAGGAATATTTTCTTGTGCAAGAGGCTTATTTATTTCCAAATTCCTTATTCATTATGAGATGTATCCGCATATCAGGAGTGGGGTCATTTCTAGAAAGGACTGTGGAAATGACCTTTGTTCCTCCTAAAAAAAACGTAAGCCCCTAAATGATTATTTACATTTGTATAATAAAAGTGTTATAAGATCAATTTCATATTAATTATCTCCTTTTATGCTCACAACAAAGCTATAAAGCAGGCATTAAAATAATTCTATTTATAAATGGATAAAACAAGGTCAGAGAAGTTAAGTGATTTACCAAAGATTGTCCTGTTAGAAAAGAGTATACAAACCTGAACTTCTGATTCATTTTGTTATTTGGTTTTGTTTTAAAGTATACTTTTTCTAATATTGTTAGGGAGGTGGGTTTTGGCAGAGAATGCAGAGAGCTCAACCTTGAATTTTTAATATTATTCCCTTCTTGGTTTTTTAATATATGTCCAAGTATGTAGGAAGTATGTTTTCTAAGCTTTCACAAAGGAAAACTTCAATGTATATAAAACGTCTTCTTAGGCTTATAGCTATTTCTCTGATGTCCTCTGGAAATCACTATTGAAGTCAAAAGCCTTCTGTTTCTTTTGAGAATTGCCTATGAGGATGCTTCTCAGACATATATTCTTCTGAGAATATATTTTAAAATATATTCTTAAAATATTAAACCTTTCAAGCACCTGTCTAATAAAGGTTCATTAATGTTGTCTATGAGGTGGGGAGAACATATAATCTTCATATAAAGGATATTTTCATTTCAGGATTTATTTTTAATCATCACAGTCCCAATTATGCTTAATTCTCACTCTTATGTTCCCAAAGTTGAGCCCCAATCCAAGTCTATGATATCTATCATCCTCTTTCCCACTCTTTTAATTTGGTTGTCATGGTATCTCTTTGTTCTTGGGAACTTTTCACTTTTTCTTCCAATTCCTTTATTTTGATTCTAGTGTCAGTGATACTCTTATTTCTAACTCAGATTTTAGATCTTCAGTTACATTTTTAATTTCCTTACATTTCTGTCTTTTTTCCTATATTTTCCTTTTGTTGTATATCTTTTGATTTTTCATATTATCCTGTTCTTCAGCTCATCTTTCTCCTTTTTTTATTTTTTCACTGAGGCCACCTTTCTTGTGTCATATTGAGTATATTACTAAGAAACTGTCATCTGTAGGACAGATACTATGTGTAGCAAGGCCCCACCTACATTTTTGTTCTTTTCACTCATCCATGAATGAGGAAATTTTACCCAATATTTGTATTTTCAAGCAGAGTGCCCAGATTGCATTTGATTTCACTTTCTGTCAGCATGAATGTTGGATAAATACCCTTTATATCCAAATGAGAAGGGAAAGATGTGCATATTTCTTTGGACCAAAGAAGAGACTCTTGAATACATTTCAATTCTGTGATGCTGAGAGTTTGCTCTTACAATTGCATAGGAGAGGAAAACAAGTCATTTTCTCAGTTCAGTTCTCTTGATCTTGTAGTTCACAGATATTTTCTTGCAATCCTTGTGATATATTGATGAGTCCCATTGTCCAGTTTTGTCATGAGTTTTCATTTTTTCTGTCTCCATGATTATTTTTTTGAATAATGGGAGAAAGTGAATTAGGCTGTGCTTGTAATATTTTTACTGGAATTTCTATTTCCTTCAATCTGATAATATATGTTCTTAATCATCTGTTGAAACCTACACCACATTAACTTCTTTTGTATTATTGCATTTAATAAATGTGTTCAGGTTTCTCCATCATTTTTGTCATAGATTAGCAGCTCCTACACAGTACTAAACAACAAATTGATTTAATAAACATTTATACTGATTATCCGCTAGTATATCATATTTTTTAACTTGTTTATAATGTATTCAACACTTTACCCCAATAAATAGATGTCAAAAGTTTTACTGCTAGTAACAAAGTATGTACCAAAAACTGAAAAATTTCTACTTATCCTATTCAGTTCTATTAGTGACCATCTTAAAGCTTACTGTAGTGATTTAAATACATTATCTGGTTTACCAAGATGTACTCTTAACTTCTTAATGGCTGACTGTGTCGATACTGAACATAATCCAGTAGGATACTGCTCCTAATGTATAAATAACCCAGGTGGGTGCTTCAAAGGCATTTAGTGAAAAGATAAAGTCTACTTAAGCAAAAAAGTTTTCAAAATGTAAAATTGTGTCTTTACGCTCATAATCTGGTTCTAAGTATTATGCCTAGTTGTATTCTTCTATATACAACCTTGCCTATTTTTATTGATAAGAAGAAATAAAATTTGCAGAGTGGCCAAAATATTAGTGCAAATTTAATTTATGAAGTTTTCTTCTTCCACTAAATTTCTTATGGTTGGTTGGACTATTGCGATACCTTATTCTATCAACCAATGGCTTGGCTGCTACGCAGATGTCAGTTCCACTGAGGAGGGTGGAGCCAACCATTACTTATAGCACTTCCATTTTCCAAAAAGCTAAATGTAGCATTACAGAAAGAATTTGAATCTAGATACAAAATTTCACACACACACACACACGTCTCTGGCCACATTTCAAAGTGGGTTAGAGGAGAACCCTCACATGCATATTTCCCTCTTCATCCCTATTCCCTTCAGAAATTCTCATAAGAAATAAAATCACATGGGATGCTGGTAGATCTACACTGTTTTAATAAGTGGTCAAAACACTGCAATTTAGCACCCTAAACTTATGTATGTATGTAATCTTTTGCATGTAGCTATTTTGATAAATCTATAAAACACAGGAAGTAATTGTATTTGTTGTTTTTGTTGCTTATATTATAATTTATTATTGCCCTAGAGGAGTCTTTTTGTTTCAAGTTCTTCTTTCTAACATAGAATATCTTCTATGGTAACTAATTGATTGTCTCATATTAATTCCTTTACCATAAGCTCATTAACGAGTAGTTTTCAGGTAATATGAATAGTTATTTAAAATATATCTTATCATTGAGGTAAATAAATCTTTTTAATGTGTCATTTAAACTATTAAAACATCACTAGTGAGAAATGGAACATAGAGTGAGAGCAGTTTAAATATTTTATTAATCTACAAAACAAATGAAACAATGGTTTCATTTGGTATCACAAGAGAAAAATTATATTTGCAACTTGCTTTTAAAATTTTATTTTATTTTTCCAACTGGGAGAAGTTAGTAGTGAGCAAAATTTCGTGTCTAATTGATAAGCATAAACAATAGCTATTACTATTAAAATCAACATCCAAATTATAAAATTATATTTTAGTTCTTAGGTTGGAAATTATTTTTAGATATCTACTTGCTGGACATTGTAAGTATTCTGCCCTTCCCCCTGCCAAGCCAGGAAATTTTAGGTCAATCAGTTATCCTATTGAAGTTAAGTATTTTATTAAGGAAATGCTGTGTTTTCTGTGCTCAATTTGTTCTTCTATGTATTTTGTATACTAATTTAATATTTCATATGTTAAAAAGAACTTCCTCTTTATTTCATTTTAATAGGTGACAATGCTTGGTTTTGCCTGATTTTGTTCTACAAGTAAAAAACTATAAGTAGTATTTTGTGACATACTCATTGCAATGTCCTGATGTCAAGGAGAATAAAAGGAAAAAAAAAATAGCAATAAACTTTGGTATTTTGATGCTAGAACATAAAATATTGATGACTCAATTAAAAATATGAGGTCAAATGAAATGTACTTGGGTGCTGCAAATTTATATGTAATTCATTTTTAAAAAACATTTCTGCAGTCTCTTTTAATTAGATGTACAATGAGGGAACTGAGCTGTGAAGCAGAAAACCTCGTTCCTCCAACAACTCTATTGGTAACCAGCTGTGCCATGGTGGTTGTTCACTTCAACTTTCTATGCCTTTGTGTTCTCATTTGGAAGATGACAAAGTAAAATCTCACAATCATCAATGTCATTTCTAGGCCAAAAACCAACTTCTATATGCTTATTTCAGAGAGAGGTTAAAATTTTAACTATCTTCCCAGAATTGTAAAAACCACTAAACTTAAAGCACAGTTAATGATATATCCAAATGGAAAGATTTTATATAACAGGAAGATCAAATATGAAGATTTCTTTATGATTGTCATTCTAGAAACATGTGAGAATTCTGTCCAGGTAAAAGTGGCAAGTTATGGCAGATACTAGAGAACATACAGCCATGACACTGTAATATCAGGGGTGCACCCGCTTATTCTTTAATTTTAAGTAACAGGGCATTCCTGTTTTGTTGATGCCCTTATTTAAGGCCAGAACATAGTTTTCAACCCTCTAAATCCAGATAATCTTTTTCCAAATGCTTTGATAATTTCTTCACTGCAAGGGCAGATGTACGATGTTCTTTTGTAGTTAGAAATTTAATGAGGTAGTGCTTAGACTTCATGGGATGTGATAGATGTCATTTACCATGTGTCCCATGACAGATGTAATTTACCACATATCTCTCATTGGCTCCACTAGCCCCTTTTTCATATGGATTGAGACAATTCTCTTATTTTATGAATTAGAAACCAATGATTCTTCGAGCAAAGGTGGCTGAGCCCTGGAAGTGAGCACTTTATCAATCTAAATTAGGCCATAAGCATTTTGTTCACTGAAGCATAGGCTACAGTTCATTGGTTCAGTAACGTTAAATAATTATCGTGTTAGAATAACAGCACTTCCTGAACTTCTTAAACTCATTGGTCAATTCATGAATCAATCCCTATATATTTCTTTAGAGAAGTGGAATAAAAATTAATTATCCTATAGTTGCATTAACAGAATATGTATTTACTACTTTAAGTTTGAATAAACTGAAAAGTTTCTCAGAGAAGAGTCTAGAATTCTGTGTCTGTATGGGGAAAACATAGTTTGATTATAAAGCATCATAAGTTATTTTAGTAAAATGTTTATCTCCCTAATATTATCCATGCTACACTTATTATATTTAACTTGGCCTCAGCTTTTGAATCTATATTTACATGATCCTTCTTTATAAACATAGTGGATATTAAACATTTGATGGGAATGTTTGAAAAATGCAGAAGATAGCTAGATGGGAGTGGGAAAAAAAGGAGTATTAAACGGGGTCCTTCTTTGCAGGTGAATATTAAAAATGAAATGGAGAACAAACCAGAAATTTATGGCATGTTGATAGAATTATTTCTGAAAAGCATTTTTCTTTCCAAAATGGCATATGTCTTTCTTTAAGTTCCATCTCTCCAGATGGCTGATCTATAATGAGCTGAAGAAGGGATTTTGATCTTTCCTAAGAGTGTTTTGTCAATGATCAGAAAGAACGGGTTCCATTTCTTTCCAAGTTGAACCAGAAATGTCACAAATCAAGAAAGGTGAAGTTTTTCAGCAAAAGGGATAGTAAATGCACTAAACCTTTATAAGCTGCTGTAGTATTGTATTTTTTTCTTTCTTTATTTTTTTTGGTATGTGTGTAAAATGTATTGATAAAAGAATCTGTGCACCTCTGACACTATCGGAGGCAAATGGAAATATCATGGGGAGAGAACGAAGTTGAGGTTAGCAAGATCGTTCCTAACCAAAGCATTTATGAAACATAAAACAAGTTAGACCAGTTTTAAAACTGTGCAAGATAAGACACTCATGCATTCATATGGAAAAAGAGAACTTTCATAGTGTTAACTGATCTTTTTTTTTTTTTTTTTAGCTAACACTCTTTCTAGTCATTTTTTAGCTTTGAAGTATTTGCATTTGAATATTGAAATTTTCTTTGACCTGCTTAAAGTGTGTTTTTAAGTGTATGTACGTGAAAAGTATATGTACACTGTCATTGTCTATATATGTATGTGTTTTTCTAAGTAGAATGTATGGATTTTCATAAATTCAAAATTTATGGAATTTAATAAATACTTGAATATAAGCTTTGAATTAAAATACAGACTGAGGATTCTCAGAAACAAAAAAAAATTTGTATATTCCTAACTCCACTTCCTTTGTCACTGGTCACCAATAAAAAATATACAGTTAATTAGAGAATTTCAAAATTCTCATTAATGGATATAAATAGGTGATATTAACCACCTATTTTTTTCCAGCAGCTAGAAAGCTCACAACCAAGAAGATCGATTTAGAAGAGGATGATATTTATGCAAACTTCAAAATACAAAATGCTATTGAGGGTCAACAAGCACCTATCTATAATTCATTTCTATCGTGGTCTAGTCTAGGGGCCAAATTTTGCTTTTTCTCTCAGATCTGCTGAGTGCAGTCTTTAGGGTACAGCAACTCAGGTCTTCTTTGGTCTACTTTCATTTCTAGTTTTCTTAATTTCCCACCCCAAATCCTCATCCATCTTTACTTTTCTGTTTCTAGCTAAAGACATGATCATTTTGCTGGCTGATTCTCTGTGATAAATATATTAGGTAATGCTAGCTGCTATAACAGATGGACCCCAGATTGTATGATGATTCAAATATTTGAAATATATATTTTTTATTGTTCACATATTAATCGGGAAGTGATCCTCCCTCCTTCGCAAAGAGATTCGGGGAAATAGGTTGACAAAGAAGGGCTTTATTATCTTCTATAAAAAGACTTCTTAGAATTCCATCTTAGCCAGAAGAGGAGGACATGGCAGAATGGTGTGGAAATTTTTAATGGGTCAATCCTACAACATAAACAATGTCTTATGTTTAAGTTCCTTTGTCAGTTAGCCATATGGTCACACATAATTGAAAAGTAAGATTAGCAGTGCAATTCTGCTGTAAGGACAGGAAAGGGAGGAAAAGTATTTTCATAGCTAGTGTCTCTGAATAAAGAACTTGACACTAAATGCTACTTTTAAGTCTATTTAATCCTGTCACAAAACATCTGCATTTTCAAATCTATATTTTCAGATGAGAGAAATGGCCATGTAAAAAGTATTTTACTTATTTGTATATTTGATGTACCATTTTTTAAGCTTTATTAGCCAAATAAGCATTTGTATAATCACTTCTTTAGGACCTAGATGGATTATCACTTCTATATCCAATAAAATTGCTTTCCGGCACATTTACATCTGTGATTTCATCAACAACATAGGGTATCTTTCGAAGAAAAACCAGAGATTTCTGCTCATTTAATGTCCTTGCTTTTTCCATATTTTAAGTTTCATGAGGGCTGGGGTCCATGCCAATCTTAATCATTCTGCTCCCCAGAGTTAAGAATGATGAATTGTTTGTGGTAAGTACTAAATAAATATGTATAAATATGTACTGATTGAATAAAAAAGACTAGAAACTGATGAAATGGTGAAATTTTACCTTAAGTAACCGCTAAATTATTAACTTCGATACACTGGTCATTTCCTTTTAAAGGGAAAATGTTTTACCTAGCCAGAAAAGCATAACATTTATATTTCTGAGGCTAATACTTCTTGTTTTGAAGATATCTTATATTTGTGGAAGTTGTCTTTCATTACCTTTGACACATAGCTTTTGTGCTTTTGGTGTACCCTTTTCTGCATTTTTCAGCCTCATACCACTATTCCCTGTATATCCTTTTACTCTCTCCAAAGAACAGGAATTTTGTATCTCTACCTGAAAATAACTAAAAGGAATCTAAGACAAAATGTGATGTCTCTCAATAAGCAGATGTATGGTTTCCTGGTTTAGATGGACAAGAGAAAATATTATTCATATGATTTCCTTATGCATATCGGTGTTTATAAATTTCATGTTGATATCCTAAAGATATTTTATACAGCATTATTTATGGTGGAATTTCTTATCGTAGGAAAGAAGAAATTAATCACAGAAAAGCATAATTTTCAGTAGTTTATAGGGAAAGAGTCTGTGAAAAATTTATATATGACAGTACAGCCACCATATGCAAAAACAGCATGCACAAAGATGCATTTTAATATAAAGATATTCAAGAAGTAGTTTTTATTTTTAAAAACAATTCCATGGTATATCTTATTTAATGCCCATTCTTTATTGCCTTCATTTGCAAAAATATTTCCTCATGAAACATTTTTATTAGTCTCTTGGAACCAGAAAGATTACTACTATAAATGTGTTTTGTAATTTCTTATACTGAGAAAAGCTCTAGAATTAGATAAATTGTGATTTTTTTTGAGGCTTTAATTTTAATCTTTATTATACTGAAAGATTATGAAGTCGTCCCTCCTAATAGATCATCTAATTTAACTCAGACATAACGTGATGTGGCATAGTTACTTTGAGTAACATTGGTAATTACTATTAAGATTGGGAAGACTATGAAAACACTGAAAAAGTGGCAGAGTTGCATAGTTGATTTATATTTAATGCCAATAGGCCTGCCAGTTTGTATGATTAAATCTTCATAATACAAAAAAATGATTTAATAAGTTTTCATTCAATTTTTCTGTGTGTATACTTCTGTGTGTATACTTAAATTATTACCAATCAGTTGGATCTAGAAAATACACATATGTACACACATAATTGTATATACAAATATATACACTCACACATGTAAACACACACCCATAATAACGAAGATTACTTCTTTACTTTCATTATGTGATTTTAATCAACATACATCAACAATAAGATATAAACAAAATTGAGAAATGTTTAATATATTTTTAGGTGGCCATTCTGAGCATCTGTGTGGAGCAGTAAGGATCCTTAGTATCTAAGTTAAAACCCCCAATTTTAAAGTAGAATTGTTTTGTGTAGTTTACGATTATTTCAAATCTAAAAAAAGAAGTCTAATTGCATTTCTACAAACCAATTTAAATTATCCTTTCAAAGCTTTTTATCCTATAATAGTATAATAATATTATAGCTGTTAACATTAGTTATATCAATGCAGGAATTAATAATATACTGTATTGGTACCTGGCTCAGGTCTTAAAGACATAGTTCAAGAAATATGCATAGCATTCAACAGATTGTGATGATTATATTGTAGCTTTATAAAACTGAAAAATAAAATTCATTCAGAATGATTTATTAACATATTCATTTTCATTCAGAATTTTACAAATGTCTTTTTATATTTGTCTAAGTTGATTTTTGTTGTTTAGCATTTATTTTTGCTTCCTTCAGACTCAGCTCTATAAAATAGATTTGGTACTACACTAGATGCATCTGTGTTTTATCAGATTCCTAGAGGCTGATCTTCTATTATTTCAGCTACTTACAATCTGATACAATAAACTTACTGACATGCAAAACAAATTATATTCTCATTTATAAGGAAACATGCTCCAACACAGTTGCTACTCAGATAAATCTACTCATGTCTACATGTTATTAGGTACTAAATTACCTTTAAAATGATTCAGTAATTTAAAAAGTGAAAAATTTTTATTAAGGATTTTTAGGGCAAAAGAAGAAATATAATTGTAGTACAGGCAAATATTTCTAACGTGAATTCACTGATCTGGAAAATTACTTTAATTCACATATCAGTATACAAACCAGTTGCTTATATTTCAGCAATTTAAAAAAAAAATCTGTGAATTTCTGTTTTTCAGTATAATGTGAATGCACAAAATTTTTTTATAGTAAAATCATAATTATGTCTCCATTGTTATTATCCTAGTAAAATGATATTTTAATTAATAAAATGTTGAAAATGGAGAAAGCAAATCACTCATTCTGGGATTAGTATGGTCTTCCTTGATAAAAATTAAGTGTTGTTGTTTTGTGGCAAAACAAAAGGTAGCCACATAGTTTCAGAATTGAAAATTAGGATATTGCAAATCTTACGGAGAATATGAGAGAGAGACACACACATACAGAAGAACAGAGAGAATACTATTTATGTCTCCAGTTCATGTACACTACTAAAGTCAAATCATCATTTTCATTTTTAATATCATTTTAAAACCCCTGCCTGTAATAATGTTTTGCATAAATACCGAATAATCTATTTTTTGAATGGCAAGTTGAACAGAAAATGATTTAATATAAGATCTATTTTGAAGTTCACATCTTTCCATTCACTAGCTATTTACTTTTAGATAGACGTACTACTTATCTTTATTTATATTGTTGATGACGATAATATATACCTTGAAATTTCTGCTCTTTAATTATAAGGAACTATATTAGAGAAATGTAATATATGTAATATTTCAACTTAAGTGGTACGGCATTTTTGATAAAATACTTGATTTCTAATATCTTACATAAATAAACAATGGTGATTTTTTTTTTACTTCCCTAGCATGGTGGTTATATATTTTTATCCAAAGATTCCCAAAGGGAAAGAGAAAAATTAATCCTACATAACTTCAGTTATATGGTACTTGAAAAACAGAACAGATCCCTGACATGCCTGAAAGTTCTGCTAAATAATATGACTTGATTTGATATGGTCTTTGAATTTCAATTTAATGCATTCCTGTTTATTTGTTCCTCTAGTATAAATCAGGTTATACATTATTTATTCATGTTTCCTTTTAAACCATCTCAAATTCATTCCTTGTTATATTTCCAAAATGTACATAAATATGCATATATTTCTCCCTCGTACTTTCATCTACTTATGCAAATTTTTCATTTTGTATTTCAGCATTATCATTTTCATAAATAAATTCTTTGTGCCATTCTTCTCATGACAATTCTAAAGTATCTATTAATAGTTGTACAGAACATATTTGTTATATTTTAAACTCATGTTTTCATGGTTGGCTCTTCTCCTCTCACCTTTTCCTAAATTCCTCTGCTATTCCTTTAGTCTTCTTACCCTTTCTCATTTCAATATGCCAAGTTTAAAGTAAAATTCAATTTATGAAAAGTTTTCCCACAATTTGCATTATTTAACAGAAATGTATAAACTTAGTCTTCGGTAAGTACTTTCTTTCAAATTCTCTCACCTATTGGCAAAACAATTTATAGAAAAGCTTTTTAAATTTAAGGCAGTGGTAGGAGCCAGTCTGGATCATCAGAAATAATGGATAATCTTCCTGAAGCAAACTTTGAAATCAAACTGCATGAACTCACAGATATTATCTCATTTTAATATGCATAAGTATGCAAGTTATGCATAGGTAAGTGTTATATTCTCTTAAACCCCTCAACTGGTGTACAGGAGGAGCATCCCTATTAATTTCTGTGTGAGGGCAAAGAGAGTTGATCTAGGATATCCATATGGACTGGGCCAGATTTGACAGCTGCCTAAACAATTGTAGCATGAGAAAAACTTTTGGAAATGTTTAAGGAAAGTAAAGATGAAAGCAGAATTGTTTGTGTGTTTACAACATTATTTTGGTGATTAAAAATGCACCTATTAAAAATCAGTATTTAGAAATGATGCCAGTTATATTTCCTGTTGGTAGAAATATACATATATTTCTAAATAAAATAATCATTGTTTTATTATCCTGAATAAAACTGATGATTTTGTGTATATGAGGTCACTCACCTGCCATTGCTACTTTGCTAACCTGTCACTCTCTTACTTACCTCACCCACCCTTTCTCCTGTGGCTGCTTTTATTCATTTTTACTTGTCCTTTTAATTATTTCTTCCTATCTGACCAGATATATCTGCATAAATTCTAAAGACACACTCTTCATACACTTTATACATATTGTATAATACACAAAGATGTATTGGACACCAGCAATAAACGAAAATATCCCTCTTGCCAAATGTACATGATAGTTCATGCTTTCCTTTAGCACAAGGGGATTTAGGACTTGATTAGATTTAAGCAATGTTAAGTCTAAATATGAAATTTTGCTCTAAGACATTGTACAAATACGAGAGATTTTTTGCAGATATAATACTTAAGGGTGATTCTAAGTATTTGGGGGCCATAGGTCTCTAGGGGTCATATTTTGGTCAAAAAAAACTTGTATATTTCTAAATTAATGATTTTTTTTTGCAGTCAATGAAGACTATTGCAGTCAAAGTCAATAAAATAAAGTTTATTTTTACACAACTTCGTATTTATAAAGCTATTCTTTGAAACAATCATACCATGAATAAATTCTCTGCAGTTTCGACCTAGGAATCTTTTTATTATTCTATATGTGTAATACATCCACAGATAACATTCTATCATATGTTGAATAAAAATCAAATGGGAGCTGCACATTTGCTAAGATTATAATTCAATGAAAAACTGAATTTATTTCTTTATGTTTTCTGTTAGATTTCCTTAACCACTTACTTATTTGAAGAACAAAAGGTATAGGTAGGTTATACAACAGGCAAGTTAACAATGATCAGATTGGTAAAGATGTGAAGCACTAAGTATCATCCAGTAGTCCAATAGCATTTTAACAACCTACTATGACGGAGAAAAAAAAAAAACAAAAAGAAATATTTCTTGAGCTTCCACAGCCCTTAAGTAATGAATAATAATTTCAGAATAAGAACCACAGTTATTTAAAAGAAATCTGCAATAGAGTTGTGGTGTACTCTAGTTTACTCTCACAATACTTTTTTTTTAAACAACTGTTTTTTTTTATTTTTTTTATTTTTTAAATTTTTTATTGATACATAATTGTACATATTCATGGAGTGCATGTTATATTTTGATATAAGCATATAACATATAATGATTAAATCAGGGTAATTGGGATATGATTCATCTGAAACATTTATCATTGCTTTATGTTGGAAACATTTGAAAACTTCTAGCTATTCTGAAATATAATAAATTATTGTTAACTATTGTTGCCCTATTGCATTATTGAACACTAGAACTTTTTCCTTGTATTTAACAGAATTACCTCTTCACCAACACCTCTTCATTACCCCTTCCCACCACCCTTACCTATCTCTAGTAGCCACCATTCTGCTCACTACCTCCTTGAGATCAATTTTTTTTAGGTCCCATATATGAGTGTGAAAATGCAATATTTGTCTTTCTGTGCCTGGTTAATTTCACTTAAAATAATGTCCTCCAGATCCAGCCACATTTCTGCAAATGACAAAATTTCCTTCTTTTTCATGGCTAAATAATATTCCATTTTTAATGTTGACATTAGAAAAGTAAGGGAGTGACCATTAGGCCACATGTCCATTCAAGGAAGACTGTGCTGTTCCTGACACATAACAATAATGGTACTCACCTAAAAATAGAGCACCTTTTTTAAGTTGCTTTTCCTGAAGTAGAAAAACCTGGGGCTGGTTACACCCACTCTTCTTCTCAATCTCCCTGGCATATCCAAGGAAACATTCATTAAATAATTGTTCATAGGACAGAAAGAAGTCAACTGAGTTACAATGAAGTTTATACAGCACTATTACTACCAAGTTATATAAGGTAAATAACAAAAAGCTCTTCCAAGCTCTATACCGTTTTTTTAGCTTTTATTAAATCCCCTTATGGTCAAGTTTCTTGACAAGTGTTGGTTACACTTCATATCTTCATTTGATCACTTCTCATTTACTCTAAAAACATTGAATTCTTCTATCTCTTTTCATTTTTTCAATTAATCTGTCCATAGCAAAATCCTCAGGCATATGTCTGTCAGTCCACCTGGATATGTTTCTAATCTTTTTTAAATTTGGTTTTCCTGCAGCAGTTGAGCTGTGAAAAAAAAAAAATGTTACTTGTTTTTATTTTATTTTATTTTATTTTGGATATATCTTTCTGCAATAATTTCAACTACATTAGTCTCCTCCAATAGCTGCTATGTTGTTCTTACATCTCTGTATCTGTTCCTTTTCACGTAGAAGTTGGGCTTTATCATGTGACTTGTTTTGGCCAATGAAACAATAACAAATGTAAGGCAAGAAGAGACTTGGAAAATGCTTGTTTCTTGGGCTGTGCTCTTGGGATGCAAAAGGCATGAAATCAAGCCTGGTCACCACCTGTCACCCCAGCTGATAGCCAGCGTATCCTCAGAAGCAGAGCCCCCCAAAGCAGATGGCTGGCAACTGACCATAGATGTGCTAGAGAGCACAGCCAAGGTCAGGAGAACTGCCCAGTGGAGTTCAGTCTAAATTGCCACTTCACAGAGCTGTGAACTACGAAATGGTTTATGATATAAACCATTATGTTTTAGGATGGTTTGCTAAACAGCAAAGTTTAACAAAAATACTACTTTTCCTTTTGTGTCCATATCTTAAAGTAATTAAGATTAAGATGGCCCCACCACGGTACTCTATCACCTAGATGGAAAACCAGGGTCATTCTCAAAGGTTTCCTTTCTATTCTGTTATTCATCTAATTGACCTTCAACTCTTGCTGCTGTTTTCAAACTTACAATTATTTTTAATATTGAAATAATTGAATATTTGATTAACTTAAGATATGTCATTACATGATATATACTAGAATTATTAAGCTAATAATTAGAAATAGAATGATGTTCTTTTTGAAATATGGATTTAAGTACTCCCTTTCCTTTGGGTTCTATATTCTACTGTCTCTTTCATAGCACAGCACTTAAAATTGCCTTATGGTGTACAGCTATGTACCAGGCCATGAGCACAGTGGAGGTTCTAGTAACACTTTTATTTTATTTTTTTACCTAATTAATTCTGAAAGCCTTTTGTAGTCTTTCTGAGAGATAATATAGAAAATACAACAGTAGTGTATTTGTTGAGGGTATTTTGTTATGAAAACCAGGAATTGTATGTGTGGTTGTTTTACTGAGATGTAAAATCTCCATCATCTTGATTCCTTGTTTAACCAAAAACTGTTTGCACAGCTTACAAATAATACTTTTGTAGGAAATTAAATCTTTATAGTGCCTCTGTCTCATGGTCACATTGCCAGCTTTCTGAACCAGAATTTTTATTCCCGTTCACAAAGCTAACTAATGCCCACACAATCCTTGAAAAAATTTAAATCTAACAATTAACAACAAGACAATTAGAATACATGGAGGAAAAACTGTAAAATATTTGGCATTGGAAATTTGTATGAGTAAGTGTCTTTTCTAAACACACCTATCATAAATGTTATGCACAGGAAGTGTTTTGAAACACTGCCAATATTTTTTAGCCACTTATGCTTTGCTACTTTGCTCAAAACAACATGCCCTTTCCAAAGTAATCATGGAAACAAATGAAAACAAGCCTTCTGCCCAACAGCCACTTACTGTAGCTTTTGGAGTTGGTTGAGTGTATAATAGGACATTCTTAATGCTGACCTTGTTAAAACAACTTCTATCAATTATCATACTATGTACATGTGCTTATGCACTTTGCTATTTCTTTTCATTTTAATTTAATGTGCCTTACTCATAATAGGTGTTCAATAAATAATATTAGAATAAATAAAACTTAACAGACATTAAGTTATTTCTCTATTCAATTTTTTTTTCCTAAATTTTTTGCTCTTTTGCCTTAGGAAATATATCCTACTGTGCTATGATAAATGGAGAAAATATGTAGTTTGAGTCTAAAAAACACATTTCACTTCTTTTGAAATGTTTTTTCTTCCCTTAAATTAACATGTGGTTAGAGGAGAAAACTTGTTCAGAGACAATATAGGATTTTAAAATAGAGAATTTAGATGTAGGTGATAAAAATTCAAATCTTACAAAATCAGTGGGTACTCCTCTGGATCAACGCAACTGAAAGGAGATAGAAAAAGAGATGAGAAACAACTTCATTAATTTAATCATATTTCATTCTTCAGAAATTATTTTTAAAATTCAATTGAACAAGAATGACTTTAAACAGTGCTAAGATTAAACTGTACTTTATTTTTTTCTTGGGAATTTTTATCAAAATTAGGCCTAATATTAATACATCAACAAAATGTAAATTAAGTCTGATAATATACAAATTGATAATTAGGTTATTTCATTCATATAAGAAAAAATATTTGAAATTAATATTTTTCCTTTTTTGTTTATATCTTGAAACGACTAGCATAGTCAAGGATCAGATTTATATACTTAGGACAAATGCCATTATGTAAGAACAGCAGGGTTTATAAAGGTTTGGTTAAATGAAGGAGCAAATGCACAAAAGTAAGCTGTTAAAACGGCTTAATAGTCAATTCAAATCACAGATGACCACTATTTATAGATAAGAGTGTACCCTATTTTCTCATCAACACTTCTGCTCCTTATTTGGCATGCATCCCAATTTCTGCTGTGTTAACATTTGCTCCTGGGAGGAAGTGAAGGAAAAAAGGTCCATAAGGTTCCCATTGGCCCAGACAGTAGAAACATCTGCTGGATTCAGGAGCAGCTTGCTGGCCCAAATTGATGCTTACCAACCCTGCCATATCAATCAATATTTCCTATGCCCTGGGGCTACACAAGCTAATTCAAGGGGGGGAAAAAAAAGAAGGAAGTGCATTACATGCCCAAATTTCCTCATTAAATAAGCATTATATATTTTTAAAGTAACTATCATGGCATTATAAATTATGAGTTTAGTACTAATGGAATTCAAATTTTAACAGACAGCAGAGTTTACTAGGTTATGCTATCATTAATTAGATCATTTTGATTAATGATGGATTCTATGCATTTAGAACTTTGCTTAGAGATATTTGACCCTTAACCTTGAAGAGTTGGTTATTGTTGCTCTTTGGTGAGAAAATGTTTACCAGAAAAATATGCACTTTTTTTTTAATAAGGTTGTCTTTGTAGGTTGCTTTAAGCTTCTCTGGTTACTTATTTTAATAATGGAACTTAAAATTATAGCTCCACATGTAAATTTAATGAATTGTTATTAAATACAATTACTGATTTCTCGCTCTTTCTATCTCCCTCTCTCTCTCATACACACACAGACACAGGTTTGTCATTTCAAAAGTAGTTGCATTCCAAAATGTATACTTATCTCAATAACCCAAACACTTGGAACTTTCTGCAGTTGCCCTCTGAGTCTTTGGCTCATTCTATTCAAATAGTGCCCTTAATTTGAAAAATCTGTACCTTCCAAGTGTTTATTAAAATTTATAGAAGTAATTAAGTCACCTGAAGAAAATATAGGACCCATTTTTTTTTTTGTTATAAGCAAGGACTTACTACAAAGCAGTAAGACTACTTTTCTATTAAACTTCTCTAAGAGAGGAATATTAGTAATGACAATTTAGTTTGAATTTTATCCAACAGACTGATTTTGGAAACAAAACATTCAGTACATTTCTAAATTTCAGCAGTGAGTATCAGCTATTATTACATCAGTGTAACTGAGAGAGAGAGAGAAAGAGAAATAGAAATCTAAATCTATCATCTATCTATCTATCATAGAACACATCTTTGGTTTCAGATCTATCAAAGCATATAAGAGTAAGACTTTGAAATGAAACTCTGTTATTGCACAAATTTTACATAGAATTCACGAACTATATCATAATTTATTTAGTTTCAATCCAATATGCAAAGGAAACAAGATAAACAGGAACAGTTTTGAGCATGAGTAATGTGACTAATCTACTGTTACTGAAAGAGCCTGTACCTCAGCAGATAGACTAGGCAGAAATGTTATTTTTTGTTAATCTGATATTATGGTTGTAATGCTCACTTTGCTAGAGGAGTAGCACAATCCTTGGTTTCATACTTACAATGATACCCATGAAACACAACAAACTTTATCCAATACCAAATTTACCCAAAAGTCATAAAGCAAATGATATAACATGGATGGTAACAGCTGGCAGAGGCCTTGTGAATCCCTGAAATGCTCTGAATGTGCACAGTCATTCCTTATTCAAGACTACACTGGGTTCATATGGGCTACCTCAGCTCAGGGCAGTCTTCAACTCTGGGATCTATTCAGCTTTAGGTCTTTCTAGCCACACAGCCTCTTCAGGATTTTGTCATGAGTTCCCATTTTCCAGTACAACCTCATCTAATCAATACTGATAACTCATTATTCAATAAACAATCTCAACAATGGCATGCAGGCACTTAGTCTAGTATATAGCGACTTCCCCAGTTCTCATTTATTTTTGACCCAGTATACGTGTATGAATTCCTTGAGTTGCAAGGATGATCCAACCAAGAGTTAACTTTTTAGGACTACCTGGGACTAGAGGAAAGGTAAAGAATCAGGTAGTAAGTTTTTCCTTCCAGTATTATAGTGAAGAGACCATTGGCTTTGCTATGACTGTATTTTTTTCTGGCTATCATTTTGCAACCATTCTCTAGATTAGGTATTCCTAAAATTTAAAGAATTAGGTATTTATATTGCCTCAATCTTTATTGAAGTTTATTATTATAATTCAAATTAAAAGCACTTCAATTCATTATAATTTTCTAATTAACAGATTAAAAATGCAGTAACCCCCAAAAAGAATGTGAGAAAATAGTATTAATTCCTGCTTTGGTTTATCAGAAGTGTAATTCTTTGAGTTGATTTATCTGAACAAATCTATACAAAGTATCAAGTTTTATTTTAATATTTTCCCACAGCAGTTTCCACTTACTCTCATAGGGTAATGTTCCCCTAGATCTAATGTGGCACTACAAAGGGCTTGAACATCAAAGCATGTAAACATGGACAAGATGGGTGAAATCAACATTAATGAAATCTTTGTGTATTCAGAAATGATCAAACAGGGAAAAACACATCCTATTAACCACTATGTTATTACATTTTTTTTCAAAAGGGAGCATGTTCCTTAGGGAATATTCCAAGTTGATTCATATGTTACTGCATATTGATCAATATGTAAATAATTAAGGTGATATTATTTGAACAAAATGTTCATGTGTTCAAAAAATATGTGCCCACTATGTCTAAGTAATGCAATATCTTCTGCCTGTCAGAAGATGAAAAGTCATATCTATTTCTGCCTCTGCTATCAAGGACCTTTATACATGTCTCAGATCTATATACCAATGGTTACATTGGGATAACAAATTTGTTATTGGAAAAGAAAACACTTATTTCTATGATATTAGTCAAAAGAGTAATTGTATTTATAAAGTTTATATAATGCACTGCTATGCAAGGGAGATAACTCAAATTTTTTGTTTCTTCATTTTTCTGTCTCTTGGGAACTCATTTATTTGACAGCATAGTAGTATTATCTACTCAGAGAAATATATCTTTGAAAAAACCTATTTTAAACACAATATTTATATCCATAGGTAGTTTACCAGAAATACTTAGCTTTCTCACAAATAACTTCTGAAGTTTAAAACAGACAATAAAAGGAAAAGTCCACCATTGTTAATAACTAGAAACTTACCAAGCCAATGATATTTTAAACTGGAAGTAAGGAGTATATGAACATAGGGGTAACAATCCTATTTTAGTACAAGTTCAAGCAAGTAAAAGATGGGTCTCCATTTATTAGAAAGGTATTTACAGTGTAAAATTTAAAAAACATTTTCTCAAAATTTAATGGATTCTTTCATATTTTCTCAATAAGTTTCTTGATTGTAAACACAATTTTTACAATGATTCATCACCAAGATTAAACATCCTTGATTTAGGGATAATAATTAAGTTGATCTGCTGAGGACTGGTTCCAGGATCTCTGTATATACCCAAATCCATGCATACTCAAGACCCACAGTTGATGTGGTGGAACCTGCTTATAGGAAAACTCATCCCTTGCTATATGTGGTGTTCACATCTTGCAAATACTGTATTTTGCTTCTTCATTTGGCTGAAAAATATCTGTGCATTAGTGGACCCAAGAAGTTCAAGCCATGTTGTTCAAGGGTCAACTATAATTAGAAAAACAGCATCTTCTGAGAATGTAAATTGAGTCATGTCTCTTTTTTCAATGACTGTCATTGCATGTAGAATAAATGCAACCTCATTATTATAACATAACAAGCCCTACGTGATGTGGCCTTAACCTTCTTCTCTACCTCTCCTTGGGCTACCCCATCCCATATCCCATTGTTGCCTCCCATATGCCAATCTTGTTATTATCATTGTGTTTTTCAATTCCTACAACCTCTTTTCTGCCTCTGGCTCAGGACTTTTGCATCAGCTAATTTACTTTTTGGAATACTGGCCAGGGTCTATAACACTCTTGTCCTCAGGCTATTTTTAAAAGGCTGACCATTTCTTACCATTTAGGTTTCAGCTGAAATGTCACCCCTCCCTGCCAGGTCTTTTATTTATTTATTTATGCTTTCTTGTTTTTACTGACTTTTTAAGCTGTAAGTTCTGAGTGGTCAAGACTTATTTCAGAGTTGTATTTCCATCACCTACCATAAAAGCACATTCTAGGCATAAAACATATATTTGTTGAATAAATTAATATCATCGAAGTATACTTTATAGAAAAAATCCATTAAAAATCTAAAAGCTATTCAAGAAAGCATTACATTATGTTATATTTATAGTTCATATCTCTAATATAAACTGAAATTATACATTGTTAAATGGCATATGCTTGATATCACATTTTTTCTTACATGTATCTTGTACCTGTCATTTCAGAATTTCTTATTGCATTCCATAATTTAAAGAGGTAGAATCTACGCAGACATCTATATAGCTTTTTCACATAAATAACTCTTTTCAAAGCACCAATGCAATTATTTTAATTTTTGCAGAAAGTAATATAGGAAAAGAATATTAATGAAGAGATAATTTGGGTAATAGTCAACATAATTTCATGCTTGTAAAATGTGCATATATGTGACAAAATCCAAAAGAAACATAATGCCAAAATTTATATATACTGAGTCAAATTACTACCAACAGTAAATCAAGCAACAATTAATTAGGGCTAAAATTTGTTTTTCATTTAGAATTAGGAAAAAACAGTTTGAAAACCACCTAAAGTCCTAGTACCTTCTCAATTTATAACTTTTGTCAGAATCTTTATCTTATTTTGCTAGTTGTATTTTACATATTTACATATTTGAAACAATTATGTTTTTAAAATTAGGATTTTAATGATACTTGTTTTATTTTCTTCCATTTTTTCATTTAATTTCCTCCTACAAATAATTTATTAGGAATTAATTTTCATTGAAGTTAAATATTTTAAAATATATTATAATTTAGTATTATTTGTTATTTTCTTTGATACATCAGCCTTCTAAGATCCACTGGATGAAACAAATACGTATGTATCATTTTCTTCCTTTTTAGGCTCAGACTGAAATTTTTCCCGGGAACTTCCATTTTAAAGTTATATCCCATCCAGTCAATTTCTTTGCCTTCAGAAAATTGATTATTGTACACTCAGCATTATATTCCTCACCCTGTCTTCAGAAGAGTCCTACCATCTGTGTGTACATTTCCAGAATATTTCCTCCAGTTTGACATCTCAATTTAGAATTTAGTAACGTGATTGAGCTTCACTGTAAACCGGACTGTGATTGTGGTCATAAATTTCATTTCTCTGGGAGGCTGACTCACAAATGTTCATCAGTTAGCAAGTAAAGCTAGTCAGTTCTAGGTCTTGCTCATTCACCCTGAAAACAATATTCTAGAAAAATAAAATGAATTTATTCACACATTATAATTACCACATAAGTCTTTTATAAACTTATAAAAATAAGTTTGAAACCCTTTTGTTCTTTTATGTTGCTTTGAGAGACATACAGTTTTCTTTTCATTTTTAAATTCTTTCCTTTGCTTTTAATTCTTCCACAATACTTGAAGATATGTAAAGGAACAAAGTAGCCTGGTGAATATAAATGTGAACAATTCATCAAGTTCACTTTTTCCTTGAGAAATCATACGTATTTATGCAATATGGTGTTTGGATTTTTGAGAGAACTCTAAACATTTTAGAGAATGAATTAATATAGATAAATTAATAAAATATATTTTAATATTTTTATTTCAAAAATTACACTCTGGTTGTAACACCGTATATATTTGTATTTTTCTAGTTCACTAAGTGCATTTTGCATTTTACAATAAGCAGAAAAGCTAAGAACAGAATTTGTATAGATACAGGTTTTAAAAAATGATGGAGATTTTTTTTTAATCAGATAATGTTTCAAACATGCTAAAGCAATGCAACTACTAGGTAAGAAAATAAAGCATCTATAAAACAAAGTTTTCCAGGATCTTATAAGTATTCTCTGAAGCTTTAGATTTTGTAAATTAAGAAAAATAAAAATTTAATGATATGGCTGAGTAACACAAAATTAATAGAAGAAATTAGAGAAATCAAGTTTGTGTAGAAAGAGTAACTGTGCTGGGAATATTACAATAGGGAAGGCTGAGGTATACAATCATAAAAAAATATTTTCTGAAATAGAGGGGAAGGCACTGATGTTATGTTTCACCTACATTACAAATTTTTCCGGGGCTATCTCTGATTCTGAAGATGAAGAATTAACTCTAATTATAAGTCCTATCATAGACACAGCAAATGGTAGCTAGTTTTGATACGTTATGTATTTAACTGGGTCACCCACGCACAGTCATTGTGTAGGTCAATTGGAAACAATCCAATGGTTATCCCATAGGTTTCCTGGTTGGCTTTGAGTGGCCTGGAAAATGAATATCACATTCTGGAGAAAAGAAAGGGAGGTGAAATTTCTACAGGAGAATTATGATTCTCTGGGTCAGGAGCTGTGGGAGCCACTGTAAATCTGAAAGAGCCTTTTGTCATGGATCAGAAGCCAACAAAGGACTAGGGCCGAACTTTGGGTGCACAAGAGTTTCTGCTCCCAGAGTTGGTAGCAGAATGGGCCGCTCACAATGACCATAGTTAACAGCAGAGTCTGGTCTACAGGATTGTGACGGCTGAAGCTGCCGATTTGGCACTGCTACGCTCTGGTATCAGGAGGCGAAAGCCCTTCCAACCTTTCCTGGCCTTGCAAGACCCACTGCCCGCCAGCTTTGTCTCTTTCCTGCCTTGGTCTGGCAGATGCAACGGAACACAGGTCTCCAAAGTGCTTCCTGTCTCTATGGAAACTGGCAAGCAGCGCCAGACTGATGGCCGTGCTCCACAGTGGCTGGGCAGAGTGGTGGCACAGAAGGTGGATACCAGGTGTTGTACTCTGAAAGGCAGACTGAATCCTAACAGGATGAAGTAGAATCAAAGAAAAATAGAATTATATGTGGTAGCCTAGGAAAGCAGACAACTTAAAATTTCTCAGGCAAATCTAAAAGCTACAATAAAAGGACAGGGGAAAAGTATTAAATAACTAAAGGATTCTAAGTGTTTGAAAGAACTGAGGGAAATTCCAAAAGTGGAAACATTTTGCACTTAGTTATCAGTCTTAATTTTTCCTCTAATTTCCTTTCTCACATGATGGAGCATTCATTGCACTTCTCTTGAGAATTACAAGTCTGCATTAATGACATTTGTGCTTTTCAATCCAACAGGCTTTAGAATGCAATATGTGCTTCAGTCCACACAACTACTGAGCCACAACTTTCACATTAGAAGGTTATTTGTTTAGAATGCCTTCGGTAATTTAGTGGAAGTAATAGCATGCTGTGTGTGCATTTAGATATATTTTTAGATGCTAGTTTAGGCAACAAGAATGATCTTGAACTTTCTAAGATGCAGGTTCTTAGTATAAATACCCCTAGCCTGTTGATTGAACAGATGAGAGAGACAGAGAGACAAAGAGAGAGAGAGAAAACAAAAAAGCTGAGAACATTTAAAGGGAAGCCCCCTAAGAATAGTAGGATGGCTTTGTACTTCATTTAAAAATGTGTGGCCTACTTCTTTCATTTCTTGTTGAGTTTTGTATTTAAGACCTGTTAACTTTATATCTATATCTATATCCATTTAGTATCTGTGCTAAACAACCAAAATATAAGAGAACCTTAAAATAAGAACAGTATTTTTGTTTAAATGAGGTCATTGAGAGAACACAGAAAATATTTAAAAGCAAACCAAAACAAGTATGCTATTTGATTTGGGTGGTAATATCTCCGTTGAATTAAATAGTTTTGTAGGTTATGTTGACAGGTTTTACTAAATATAAATATATCCCAAATCAAAGGGTCAAAATACATGACATTTTAATCTCATGAGACTTTTACACTTTCTTATTGAAAAATTATATCTTAAATTCTAATCATATCTTGTTTTTGTTTGTTCCCCTTCACTGTTTTTAAATCTGGTTCTTCCCTTGAAAGTTTTGCTTATTTTCAGGAAGAAAAAGATAACAAGAGGTCCTCTGTTCCCATTAAATAACTGACAAAATTTGATCATTTACGCTGAAAAATTACTGACTGTAACTTACTCCCTCTCAAATGTGCAAAGCCTCAACCTCTGCCCGTCTGTCTTACATATATCTCAGGTGATCATTGCTCTCAGTAAGTAAGCACTCATGTGCAGTGTGCACTGATCCACTGCTGTGGCCCACATTTAATCTTTAGCGCAGGAAGAGAGATGAAGAAAACTGTTGCCTTCACTCATCATCCATTCAAAAGATAGCAAGGCTTGAATGATGCTGTTCTTAGAAGTAGATTCATGCTTTGGTATCAGTGTTAAAACATGCATCTTCCCCTGCCTGGCCTCTTTTAACAACACTGCTGGTTTCAAAGATCTCTTTTGACTGCTTTGCTTATTGCTCACCTACTCTACTGGCATATCACTGCCTATCACCAAGGTTAGTTGTCTATAACCTTAGAATTTGCTTGTTTGTGTCCTACATGATAGTGCTCTGGATTCTTGGTGGTCAGACAGTGAAAGCACGCATGAAATGTGTGAGAAAGAAGGACGGGTCCTAACTAACTGAGGTCAACAGGAGCCAAGACTCAGTTCACTGGATTTTGAACTTGGTAATTACTAATATAGACAAGGAAAGTTCGACCATTCTCTTTCTAATTATATGACAGATGGAAACATTCAAGGAATAATGGCAGCTGCTTAGTCTGTTATTTACAGACAAGGACAGGAGAGCTATCTTTTCAGGATATCAAATTTTTGTTCATCCCGAAAGTGTCTTTCATGGCAATAAATTCGCAAATTATTCCAACATAACTGATGAAACTAACTAAAATTGTTTTCAACCAGTGGCACTAGTTAGAGAGAAATAAACTTGGCAGCCTAAGTAAAACTAGTAGTTTAGAATCACTGCCCACAGAGTAGAGGAAAAAGTGAGCCTATTTGAAGGGTTTTTATTGGCAGAATCATGGGTAGGGGGTGGGGAAGCTAAAAATGTGCACAGAAGCCCCAACAAGGGACATCAAGGATGACTTTTAGTGTTGTACTATAAATATTTAACGATGTACACTATGGGGAAAATCATTGACTTGTAGTGTTTGCCAATTTCTGTCGTGAAAATACTCCCTCTGTGGTCAATTTCAAGCTACCAACGTATGTCACTGAGCAAGAATTGGGAAGAGTTGCGCTCAGTTGACTCTCATGAGCTGATATGAGCCAGCTCTAGCATATTATGTTTTCACTTGAATTTGAAATGATTTTTCACTTTTTAAAAATAAGTGTAAAAAGTCTAAATGTATCTTTGGAATGTTTGATTGCAAACTATCCTTCATTTATCACAGTAATTTAATCAGAATTAAATTTACTTTATTTTCAAGGCCACTCTGTGGTTAAGCAGATAAGTTCTGATTATAGAGTGCAAGAGTTCAAAACCTGGCTTTTGTAATTTCTAAGTATGTGACTGTGGGCACGTAATTTAAAGTATCTGTGCATCAATTCTCTCATCTTCAAGGCAAAGATGATGACAAGGTTTGTCATGTAGATTAAATCATTGATACAGGAAATGCACTTAGAATAGTGCCTGGTACATTGTGAATTCTCAATTAAGGTTAACTGTATTTTTCACACATTTACTACTGGCTTAATGATGGTTCAGGGATGAGGTAATATAGAAAAGGCACTATTAACAGGAATATTGATGCAAGAAAAATTGGAACAGGAAGGGACAGTGAAATACTTTCAGAATCACAGATGTCTGTCAATCTAAAAAGGCTTAGGTAGGACTTACACTTAAAGTTAAGAAATGTTATTGTATACTGTTTTTCCCCACTCTGGGACGTAAATTTGGCACAGCTCTATCATTTCATGTCTATTTTAGGGCTCTAATGGTGTTAAATATATCTGTTCTAGATTTCCATCTGTTACATATCCTTACATATACTTCTTATGTATTTCAAGTAGAAACTTAAAAAAGGTGTCTTAAAACATCATGTTAATATATCATTAAAACTTTTATGATTTAATTTTTCCATATTTTTTCTCAGTGAAGAATTAGTCACTACTTCTGCCCCTCCATTTAGATCATGAACTAAGGTACCGGATGAGTTATTTTGGTTATTCTACTGTCAAAAGGTCCCCTACACATTCCAGCCACTGCTCTAAGATGATGCATTCACTTTGGACCTTGAACACTCAGAGCTTCCGTTTACAATACAGTATGTTAAGCAGTGTAGCTGATTCAAAGATAAGTAAGAAGCCCCATTAGCATACTCTTAACTGGCTTAGAATCAAGTAAGGGAGACAGATATTTATACAAATAATAAGAGGAAGTAAACACTAGGAGGGGAGGAGGAAAATGATAAATGCAGCTTGCCTGGGAAAATAGCCAGCTACTAAAATTCCAAAGTGGAAGTTGTGTTTCCTTTAAATTTTGTCATATGTTTGATTGATAAGAATAACTCCTCTGACATCTAGGATGGGGGTGAGCTTAGCCAGAGTCCATATTGTTTTAAAATAAGCCCTCAGGGATATGACCAATGACATACATGTTAGAAATCCTTACAGATGGTAAACAAGATCAGTACTGCACCACACTCAGGCTGTCTTCTCCCTGATCCTCATATACTCTCCTGAAGTTTCTAATTACCTTGCAGACTCCTTAGCAAATTTCTCTTCTTCTGTCCATCCTTCAAATGTTGATTCATACAAGGCAAGGTATGCAGTGGGTCCTCCAAAATATCTGTGTAATGAATGCCTTGAGAATGAATTATTTTAAATTTTTAAAATTTATTTTCATTGACAAATAATAATTTTGTGTATTTATGAGGTACAATGCAATGTTTGATCTATTTATATATTACCAAAAGATTTAATCAATCTAATTAACATATCCATCACCTCATCAACTTATTTTTTTATAAGAACATTAAAAACCTATTCTTTTGGAAATTTCAAAATATACAATGCATTTTTATTAATGTTGGTCACTCGCTAACATACTAATTTTGCTAATCTGGAAAATTAGTAATTTCTTTGGAAAGATTTTGAGATTGAATGGTGACCTTGAGCCAGGAGGAGTTAAAAGAGTAAAGTAGCAGCTAACTTGATGCTCTCTCCAGGTTATAATCATGAGTAAAAGGTAATTCAAAGCTGTGAGAAGTTTGACTGCCTATAACACAAGCTTTTGAATTGATTTTGGAAACCGCATATCCTAAGGGTACTTAGGATTAGGAGATTCTCTACATGAGTTTGCTATGTATTGGGAAAAACTAAATTATTTGACTGCAGGGATTTTAGGCTGCAGGTCTCAGAGAACTGAAGTTTTAATACTTTAAAGTCAGAATCCATGTGAGGAGAAGATAGAGGGAAGATGTCCTAATCTTCTACCTGGAAGGACAAGTTATAGGTGTGCTAGTGTATACAGAGTGCCTGGTATGTATAAGACCCTAACAAACAGTTTCTTTCTTCTGTGGACCAGTAAGGAAAAACTAAAATAGTTATTAAAAGTAAGTTCTCAACAGAATAAAATATTTAAGGGTAGTTAATGTTAACATCGTCTCCTGTGATTTTACAACTTAAAGTTTCATTGTTAAAATGATGACTCAGTTTTTTTCGTTGTTTTCTAATTCACATGTAAACAAATAGTGTAAAAAACCTTTGTGGAAAAATAAGAATAAAAATGTTGAACTTTCAGAACAAACTCCAAATGGTTCATTGACTTTTCTTCACTATGGAGAAATCACTTAACCTCCCAGTGTCAGTTTACCCATCTGTGAAATGAGAAGGATAATATTTTCTTATGGGGATGTTTTGGAAATTATTTTGCAAATGTAGTAGATGAAATTGTTGCAAGCATCACTGCTCTTTTTCCACTTCTTTAAAGAAGCTAACGGTATTATTTATGTACCAGTTGATAATCAAAATGTCATCTGGGTTGAATGTATATTTTTATTAGCAGTTATGTGCTTTTTATTACTTGAAGAATTACTTCCAGATTGCTCAATCTATGCATTATGTCAGTACCAGGGAACTTGAGAAAAGTGTCTTAAAACCATTTTAGCTCCATATTTATGAGCTGCTAATCTCTAGTAATTATTCCTTCTTTTTAGATCATGTTTTCTCTGATGTGGTTTTTCGCCTCACCTCACTTCACAAGATTGATAGTTCTCCATGTCACCCTGCTAGAGGTCACCTCTGAGCTGAAGGCAAAACACATCCCACTCTGGCTCCTGTTGACTTTCAAGTCAACTATCAAAGAATTTATTCCAGACATTTCCTAACCTCAATTTAAAAACTCCACCCCAAAGATTACAGGGAGATATCCTGGAGAGTTGCCATAGTGACTCTAAGAGGTTGGCATCTAGGAGACAAAACTACTGATATCAGATTTCTTACTTGATAGGACTAATTATATAAGGTGGTCATGAACCTCTGTGCTTGTGTCATTCAGGTCTGAAAAGAAATTTTCCCCTTCAGGCTTTTCTGTCTCTTATGGTGCCAATCAACGGGCTTCTTGGTAATAAGATTCTTATGCCAATAGTTCCAGCATAACCTCAAGTGGTGCTTGTAGTAATGACAGAATCATTACAAAACTAAAGAAGAAAAGGGAAATATATTTCCTGGGTGTGACTAAGTTATTATAATGTTCTTGCACATGTAAATTACCCTTGACTTAATGAACTACCTTGCTTAACTAATAGTATTTTAACCTAGCTTTGGAAAGTCATTTTTATCCGTGTTGATCATTTTTATCAGACTTGGAAGAGCTTATCCCTAGATCATCTTACTGAAGTGAAATTTATGTATTATGTTTCTATGTGCATGGATTTTGTTTTAATGATTAGAAGTGCACTTATTAAGTAAATTTATAACATGAATTACTTTAATAAATTAATATGATACTTAAGAAAATAAAAGAACTTGATTATGTATTGATGATATCCAAATTAACAGGGTCATTTTAAAAATATGCATTTTTCTGATTATAAGGGAATATATATTCACTGGAGAAAATCTGGAAACTACAGAAAGGAACAAAGAAGAATATTATTTATATCTCCTGGTTTAGAGTAATTGCTTTAAGATTTTGATGAATATTCTACAAGATGAACACTTTTTAAAGAATACTCACAATGTTTTCTCCAACACATTTTGTGTTTCTAAAAACAGCTACATCTATAAGAAATCCAGGTGAAATAGGATTCTTTTTTTATTTCCTTTATCAGAAATTGAATCTAAAGTTTTATTATCCATATTTCATAAACTTTATTCAGGATTGTAAAAGCTACCAGGAAGTATTTTATGTTTTCTGTACTGCTTTAGAGAGTTCAATTCATCCAAAATTATTCTAGTGCTTTATCTTCAACAATGACCAAGTCTAGCACCATATAATTAATGCAAGGCCAAGGGACATTAATGATTATCATACTACTATTTGAATATGAATCTTTATGTGTGCCTAGCAGAAAAAGAACCTTTTCTAAAACATGTAAGGGAGTATAAAGGAGTCCTAATTGCACGTCAATATTGTTTCCTGATTAAGGATTTTCAATTATTTTTCTCTTTTATAATATATGGTTTTCTTGTTGATGTTTGGTTGATTTAAATTTTATTTTGAGTGAGAAGTTAAGTCCAATGTAGATTTTGGGAAGTTAATCATTTTATGACTTTCATTTAAACAACATTTTCTTTAATCCCCTTTTAGGCAGCCAAGGGCAGTTTCCACTAACACAGAATGTAACGGTTGTTGAAGGCGGAACTGCAATTTTGACCTGCAGGGTTGATCAAAATGATAACACCTCCCTCCAGTGGTCAAATCCAGCTCAACAGACTCTGTACTTTGATGACAAGAAAGGTGAATACATTTTCTTTTGAATGTTTTAATCATATTCTGAAATATCCTAATTATAATAAATTTATTTTTCTGAGATGATTCAAATTATTCCTTTTGATTACCAAACTGCTGCTGCTTGTATTTAAACATGTTAAATATTAAATACTTTAGTTTGCAAGTCATAAACACTAAAGATAACCTATGTCAACTTTTTAATAAAATAAACAGTTCTAATTCTGTTTCAAAAATACTTTTATGCCTTCTCTTAATAATCATCTTCTCTCTAGATAGCATATTCTTTCATTCTTGTAGCTGCCTTGTATATAGATTGAATTTGTTTTTTTCACTCCCTTTAATAATATAATGTTATTTGTATTAACTTTAGTTTTTTATATTTGGAAGAGGCAATATAATTTTAGGAAGTTTGATGATTTTATTCTCATGAACTGGGTTTGAAAGTAAGAATTGTAGAAATAATTCTCAAATAAGGTTAAGTCACTTCATTTTTCCAAGATAAACTGAAATTAAAAGAATTTGTATTTCTTAAAGTGGAATTGGGCTTCATTAATTAATTTTGGCTTCCAGTTTGACAACAGATAGATTTGGGTAAACTTTTCTAGAGTGGTAAGGAAATTCACGTTATATAATTCAAGCAAACAACTAAAAATGTGCACCAAATTGCTAGACCTTCATCTATTGTTATAATGTATAAAAAATAAGTCCATAAACTGTAATAAAAATATGGGACTATTGCTTTAGACAGATTTAAATTATATAGGACATAAATATCTACATATTAGATACTCAACATAGTGTTGATGTTTGGATTTTTACAAATCTGTATAGATAACAGAAAGATAATTTAAAATCAGTCACATTTTAACTATTAAAATGAAGTCAAATATACTCTAATAAATGTGCCCAGTTCACCTAAAATATGTATTCACTATATTTTGTTTACTTCTATGGCTTTTCGTTTTTGATGTACTCTAGAGTTAAAATGAAATCTTTAGTTTGTTTTAAATGTTAAATATATAATGAAGAACTGATTAAATGTCTAATTCATTGATTTGAGAAACACTTATTGAGATTCTTTTGTACAAGGTATAAGAGACCAGAAAGATAATAGTCTCTGCCTTTTTAAGGCAAACAGTCTAGTAGAGGAGACAGACAATAAACAAACACATAAACAATATATATTTTAGAGTACCTTGGTAGGGGACAAGCACTATGAAGAAAAATGAATCAGGAATGGAGGGTCTGTTAGAGTTCTCTAGAGAAATAGAACCAACAGGATGAACAGATAGATAGATGATAGATAGATAGAGATTTTTCTTAAGAAATTTGCTCGAGTGATTGTAGAGGCTGGCAAGTTTGAAAAATGCAGGGAAAGCTGGCAGGCTGGAGACTCAGGAAAGAGTTTGTGTTGCAGATCAAGTCCAAAGGCAGTGTGGAGGCAGAACTCCTTCTTCCTCAGGAGACCTCAGACTTCCTGTTAAGGCCTTCACTGATTGAATGAGGCCCTCCTAAAATAAAGAGAGTAATCTGGTTTACTTAAAGTCTCCTAATTTAAACGTTAACCTCACCTAAAAAATGCCTTCAGAGCAACATCCAGACTGGTATTTGACCAAACATCTGGGTGCTGTGGCCCAGCCATGTTGACACAAAATTAACCGTCACAAAGGGTTGGTAATGCCTAGCATCTCTGCAGAACTCTGTTATTTAGAAAGAGCTTTAATTTACACTGTTTTAATTTGCTATCTGGGAGACATGTAGAATAGATATATCTACTGGCCAAATTTTCACAGCAGCACATGGGAGGAAGGGATTAAAGGTCTCATAATTATATAAGCCAAACTTAAAGCCAATATTATGACTCCATACAGATATTATTACTATGTTTTGATTAGAATCCCTTGATTTGAAATCATGCATGTTTAACAGGGACTTCCAGTCATAGAGCTAGAGTTTGCTTTTATTTATTTATTTGTTTGTTTGTTACTTTAGAAATGTTTTTAAAAGTTACAAAATGAATTTTAAAATGTTTATCTGCTAAACACTCACTATGGCACTATTTATGTAATTTTGATCCTTAGTTAATATTAACTAGTTAATGTTTCTGATTATGGCTTTTTATATCTCATTTTAGAAATTTTCAAATATACTTAATGACGTAATTACGTACTTATACGTAAAGTGTTTCTTAGCAATTTGGTAAATAACTGAGGAATATCTAATGTGATATTTTTAAGCCTTTTAAAGAAAGGATGTTCAAGTATAAACTATTGATTTTATAATTAGCTGCTTTAAAATTTCACAGCTATATCCCACATAAACTAGTTTTTATTACAGGTATATTGAATCGAAATGAAAGTTGTATAGGTAGAAAATAAAGCTTGAAGACATTTTTTTATTTCACTGATTTCTAGCATTAAACAGGTCTTAGTCTTATCATGTTAATATTACATAAGCTTTATGGCTTGACCTCAAACTTAATGCTTTTGGGATGGAGAAAGCATATCTCCTAAAACAAAGAGTGCTGGTGTTTGTTTTGTGTTTAAATGTCTCATAGTATTTGAAAGAGTTTGTTGTTGCTGTTGCTGATGTCTTAAATCAAGTGATCTTTGTTGCTTTCTGACAAATGAAGTTCTATTAGTTAAAAAAAATAACTGCATAGTCATAGAGATTTAACAATCTTTTGTAATTTTAGCATTATATTGCAAATAAAAATTAAAAACATATGCCCAAATATAACGTAACATCAATCTTAAAGAAACCTCCCATTTGCCTCATTATATAATGCAAAAGAAAATGTTTCAGGGAGAAAACAGACTTTTAGAAATGTTCATGGACCAATTAAATTCATAGTTACTCTATTTAATTTATCAGTTTGATCATTTATATATTTTTAAAACAATATAAATTATATTCATTTAGAAATATTGCTTTTACCAACCCCTGCGTCTAAGGAAACAATCTTGCTTAGTAGCGATTTTTGGAAGTGTATCATATTGTCAACGAAAAATTTGTCCCAAGCAACTACTATGAATTTTGATAACACTAGAGCATGTTTTGCTGTTCATTCATCCTGCAAGTGTAAAATAACAATCTCCACTTTGTAACAACTCTTGTACTGCTTTTTAAGGAGATCTTTGAGAGTCATGTTTACAGTGGCATCTATAATTGTGAGGTCAAATCCTCAGGTACAAAGACAAAATCTATATTTAACGTCCTTGCCTCTTCTTTTAGTGATTATATATGTTATCCTCTTAAAAAACATCTAAAACAAGAATTGATTTGAGGTATTTCAAGCTAATACATCCTTCCTGCAGAAAATAGAGAACAACTTATAATACAAGATCTGCAAAGACTTGGAAATAAGGCAATCCCTCTTTTCTGAGGGCTAATTATGGGGAGAAAAAAAACATCATGTTATATTTGGGATATATAGAAATGTACATCTTTACACTTAAAATATGCATCTTTACATTTTCATAAAATAATGAATTGTTGATATATGCACTTGCCTTATTTAATTTTCCTTTCTCTAATGCTATAATAGTTTAGTTAGGTTGAAAAAAGCCACTGTGTGTGTGTGTGTGTGTGTGTGTGTGTGTGTTTAGTATAGCAGGTTTCTGTTTTTGATATTACACTTTTTCTAACTCTATTGTTCCAAATATCAGTTTCAGTAAAATCACGGAAAGTATTGAATAAAGAAACGCTTTCATAAATGGCGATCTAACATGTCTTTTCCCTCACATGTCAGTGGTTCAATTGCTATGTGATGTCTTAGTTGAAGGGATCCTTGATCTGTGATGTCCATCAAATGCAAAAGCTTGAAAATAGAAGCATTTTTTTAAACTCTTTACCATAATTTTCCACACACCATCTCTTTATCTTCAGTTCCCTGCCTATTCCTCCCCAATTTTAAGACTTATCCGGAGCAAGCAAACATGTCAAGTTGTACCAAAGCCTAAGTGCAGAAGCTAAGCATGGTTTAGAGAGACTAGAGTAACCCATACCTATTGTGCAAGTGGTGACTTCACATGAGAGTGAAAAAGAAAAGGAATTGATTGTGTCATTGATTGCCCCAGCTCCAGTAGGTGTCTGCTACTGTTGAAGGCTTCATCTACAGCCCTGTTCTTCTTTCTGTCTCAGATTATGTAGCCAGTGGTTCTTAGCCCTGGCTACACAGTAAAATTACCTGGGGAGCTTTCCAGACTGAATCTTTCGGTGGTATGCACTATCAGAACCTTTAATCATATCTCAACTAATTATAAAATGCAGCTGAAGTTGAGACACTTTGGGTGAAGCAAGTCAATTCTTACAAGAGTGCTATATCCCTAAGCTTGAATTTTTCTGCACTGACATAGGTTTTTGAGCAGAGAGGAAGGTAGGACGGAGGGAGCGAGGAAGGAAGGAAGGAAGAAGGGAGGGCAAGCTTCTCAGAAGAACAAAGCAAATGTTGGTCACTGCCATTGCTACTGCCAACATGAGCTCCAAGAGGCATTCTGAGTAGACTTTCGTGCTACCTGGAAATGCAAGTTTCTAAGGGTAACCAAGAATTTAGGATTGCAGCCCACAAGTCCTGTTAGAACAGGAAAAGCCTTCTTTACTTAGAATTACTATGAGTGGGCAATTGATAATCAGCTAAAGGAGAATTAAGCTGAACCCTCTTTCCTAGGAGTCTCTGTCATAGAGTTAAATGTGAATATGTTCAACCTGAGAAAGCTACTACTCAAATTAAAAAAAAAAAATAAGATAAAATAAATGTGAATATACAGGCATCTCTTCAAGGGAGATAGTTGTCCATTGGGGAGATTTAGCTAAGCTGAAACTAATACTGTCATATTTCTCATTCACGTAAAATAAAGAGGGTAGCAAATTCAAGTTTTTTCTACTTTTTAGCATGTTTAATGTGATCAGTAGCTTTCCCCGTTGATAAGTGGAAAAATCGAGATGAAATACTCAAGGACGTTTGTTCACAGACATTCAGCTAATGACTTCTAGTGAAGAAGCTTGAATCCAGGTGTGGCCTTTGCCTTAGTTTAACTGGAACTTTCCTGAGAACTAAGGCATCTGGGCACCAAGTCATTTTAAGTATTACCCAGGCAACCTCTGTCATTGATCTTGGCAGCTGTCTTTTTGTGAAAGAGCAGCAGTTCCTTTCAAACTGTTGAAGACAAACAGAGTAAGACAGAGGGATACTTAAGATATACATAAAGTCAGCACTGTCCAAGAGAACATTCCACGATGATGGAAATGTTCCTTATCTGTGCCGAACAATTCAGTTTTCACATGTAGATATTTAAATTTAAGTTAGTCAAAATTAAATAAAATTTTAAAATTTAGTTTCTCAATCATACTAGCCACTTTTGAAGTGCTCAATAGCCACCTGTGGCTAGCGGTTACTGCATTGGAAAGCACAGTTTTAGATGCTGATTCATTTTTTGGATGACATAATAGACCTTGTCCAATTGCAGCCTTGCCTAGTAGAATATGTATTTTCTGCCTAGGCCATCAAAAACCATGAATCGAATATTAAATGAATGAAAATTTACTGTGTAATTATATTGTACAGCTTCAAGGGTGACACTGTGGCATAGGAGACAGGAAGTCAGATCTGACTTTTAATCCTGCCTCTTACACCAACCAGCAGATTAATAAAAGGTGCTCGTAGATACCTGACTCCTGGAGGTTGGATAAGAATTGTATTTTTAACCAGCTCCCTATCTGCTTTGAGTACACCCAAAAATCAGAAGTCGTAAATCTACAAAGTAGAAATTCAATTACAATTCCATTTCATTTCTGCATAACTTATGTATAAGGTCTTTTTCTATAATACTTAAGAACCTGCAAGAACTAAATAGAAATCAAGAAGAAAATTTACAGGTCCTTTTCAGTCAGAGAGGCCTGCAACAGATGCAGCAAAGGCAACATTCACTTGTATGGTTTTCTTCTCTTTCTTTTTACACAAATCTCACCACATCTATTATACATGGTAGATAAGCATTTGGAATAGAGGGGTTATAGGGAGACAGAGAGAATAAAGGTCATTAAAACACCACATAAATGCTGTGTGGTATTTTGCAACAGAAACAACAACAAAAAAACAATTAGATCATAGTATCTGCTTCTCTGCAGGTGTAGGAAAAAAACAATTGAAGTAGCACAATCCAATCACTTAATGCTCAGGAAAGAACACTTCAATTCCTTCCTATTATTGACAAAAAATACTTTAGACAAACATTTTCAGGAGCCCATAGTGCACACATTCAACAGATACATATCTGTATGCTTGGATTTGTTTTTACATAAAACTGTAAAATATATTACATTTCTGTGATATTTTTCCCCCAACATTTTTACTTTTTAAAATTATTTTTTACCAATCCTCAAAAATTTCTTAAAGAAATGAAAACAAAAATCTATTAAGGGCATAACTCATAATCACTGGTATTAATTAGCCAATTAATCTGCTGATAATTTTACATTAATACAGGGGACAATGGAAGAGGAAAAACATGAATAATTTGCCCTAAAACAAGGAGTGATAAAGAGAAGAAAAATGAGATGAACCTGCAAAGGAGGTAGAAGTTCTCCTGGCTACATGCCAATCAATGAGACTTTAATGTCTATCTCTACAACTGGGATCAATCAAGTTGACAGGCTTTAAAACATTAAAGATTAGCTGAGTAATGCAGGTATTAAATTGGGCAGTATTACCCTTCTTTTGTTTTTGTTTTATCAATTCAGGTATTTATATAAAAGTGTACGATAAAGAAGTAAAATTAATGATGATAGCCTACATCTAATATTAATTATTAAATAACTTCCAGCATGTTTACCTTTTCTCATCAGATTCTCAACAATCCTGTATGTAGGTATGTAGAGATCTTATATATGATGAAACCGAAGTTTACAGATTTAAACAACTTGAGTAGTATATGACAAAGCAATGAAGAGACCTGAGTTTTCTTAATGACAAGTCTAATTCATTTCTTAATACGTTATTCTGAAAAGGATTTCATTTTATTGCTTTTTTTCTTTTTTTTTTTCATTTTATTGCTTTTTTCGTTTGTTTTTTCCTTTCCCTGTGGGAATTATAACTTCTTTTAGTTTCATGCTCCAAAGTCACCTTTTTCTGATTGATCTTTTCAACCCATCTCATATTTCTACTCTACCACACCACAATAATTTCATATATATTAGCAAATTTCCTAGCAAATGCATACACATTAAATGAATATGAATCAAGTTCCCATTAGGACATAAATGGCACATTTGAGTTAAAGAGGAATGAGCAGATTATTAACAGATAATTAAAGAAACTAGCCAAGATGATGCAGCACCAAGGAACTAGCAGCAGTAGAAAAGCATCGTATCTTTGGGCAGGTAAGGGAGACAAAAGGAGTTAAAGTTACAGTTGTAGGAGGAGGTTTCTAGACTCTCTGAGAAGGGGAAGATATGTGAAAATATGTAAATAGGCCTGTTTTTTCTGCCATCCTCTGTTCTCTTTTCCCTGCCTTCCACGGGCTGAGCCTAAATGAAAACCATAGGTCAAGGGCTCCTAAATAGTTTCATCTCCCAAGGCAAAGAACATGTATCTGGAAGATAAACAGAAAAGAACCAGTATAGCTTACCATGATATTTCTACCTACCCAATTTTCAGTTATATAATTCCACTGAAAACCTTGTATCACTCTATGCTCACAACTACCTTCAATTGCATTGTTTCTTTTGGGAAGAAATTTAATATACATATTAAAGTATGGCTCACAGACATTAAATAATTTACTTTTACTTCTGGTAATGATGAAGCCATTATTGGAAATTCTCATCAAACATAAAGAAAATCTTCAATAGTATAATTATTACTTTTACCTCTTTATGCCCAGGATATTTGAGACCCAATTTCAGGGAATACATAAAGATGATAATATATGCTATAAATTATATTGGCCACATGGCCACATGGTATAACAACATGTTAACTTGTAACAGCATCGAGATTTGGAACTTTGCCATTCAAGACAAAGAACTTTACCATTCATATACATGCCTGAATGCTTTCAGTAAATTTTAATTTTTGGACATTTTAAAATTCAGCATAATTTCCATACTTGATATTATATTTTAGAGAAATTAAGTTTCATTTATATTATCATTTTTAATAATACTTTCTGCAATGTTTTTGTTTAAAAATTAAAGTGAAATTTTCTACAAATATATCAAGTACTGTTACCTTTGTAAAAATGACCTAATTCTTGAATTAAATCCTCTTAGCTATTACACATTGTTATTTATTAATGTATCTTTTGCTAAAACCGTACAAAAGGAAAAATTATTTGTGCAACACTGAAAAATTTTTATTCTACTTTCTAGTGATCAACTCATGTATTTGTTCGATCATTCAACAAATATTTGCTGACCATCTACTGTCAGCAATAGGCACTGTGCTAGATTGCTTGCGGTTACGATAATTCACTAATATTGGAGGAATCTTTTATCATATATTGAATAGAGCAGCTTGAAAGAAAGCTTGTCCTTCTTAAAATAAGGTTTTCTTTATCTTCTAATCATATAAGTTTCTGAGCACATGTTTTGTAAGTACATTTGTATGTTGGTAAGACATACAGAATCAGCACATGGTCAACAATTATTACAATGACCTTAAATCATCTGGGAGTATCACTTTTGAGGGTCATGGTAATAGAAGCAGGATGATGGACTAGTTACAGTCAGACTGGGTAGATAGGCACCACTGTTGTGCTATATATTTCCCTCTCCCAAAACAAACAACACAAACAGATCCGTTTCTGGGGAAATGCCTTCACATGTTTTTGTAATATTTCTGATACTACATTTTGAGAACCAGTAGTTATTAAGGAAGACAGACTTCCCTAAGCATGTGTCCCTAATCTATGAATATCTAAGTACACTTGATATTTAAAAGATTTCCAAGTCACAATTTCAGTTCAATTGTGTAAATGTATATAAAATATCGCTACGTCCCTGGTATTTTACTGGGCATCAGGAATTCTAAAATAACTAAAACATGGATTTTGGCCTCATGTACCAAGTTGTCACATAGCCTCTCTATATAAGAGTGGTGGAAAGGATATGGGGTAGGGAAAACTATTAGGTCAAGTATTCTACAGATAAGTAACTGTAATTCTACTTTTTGCATAATAAACTTTATTGCGGAAGATGCAAAATGACCAAAAAATTGATAAATATATCTTTCATGTGCCTAGAAAAAAGTAATTTGATATGAAAATACACATGACTAAAAGTAGACTTTTTTGATAAAGTGAATTTCTTTAAAGAAATTTTAAATGAATTTTAGTACGTACCATTTTTCAAATATGAAGAGTAATGATGTCCTAAAACAGGAACCTGATTTCCTGGTGACATACTGATCTTGTCTCTATGTTTAATAGCTTTTTAATCAGGATCAGCATAGAGACCGTGGGAATTTAAGATATTCTAACATTCTTCATGTAAATTGCAAAATAGCATTATCTTTATAGTTCCTTTGTATGTATAAGAAAATCTTAACAATTTATACCAGACTTTTAGAGAGTGATGCCTCCACCAAAGGTGAATCTACATTATAGAAATGGTGCTAATTTTTTGAATTTGAAGGAGATGAAAACTTAGCTCTAGAACACTAACACAAAAGTTATTATAGTCAAAAACTTAGAGTCCATTGCATTTCTCTGTTCTAATTTCAAAATCCCAGGAGAGAGCAATGGATTGGTTTCACTTGTACTAGGTGCCTCTAGTATGCTTTGAGTTATAACAGGAGTATATTTCTACTGAGCCAGGAAATGACTACAATCTACCTCTATATTCAGTGAAGATCCCATTAGATGGGCTCAATGGGTAGAATCAATCTACGCAGGATATTTTCTCTTAATAGAAGAAATTCTTTATGAAAATAATTTCAACATGAAGCACAAAATAAATGAGAAATCTGTATTTCAAATATTATTACATGAATATCCCCAAAAATTGCTGCAGCTTTTAAATCTCAAAGGACTTTTTTACAAGTAAACTTGGAAATATTGTCTCAAGTACACAAAAATATAAGTAAAATCAAAGACAAAAACATATGCAATCAATCATTAATGGCAATACTAATTCATACTAAAGTATGCATTTATTTTGGTTAAAATGTTAATTAATATGATGTACTTTTAAATTTATTCACTGCATTTTCTTCAATTATTTGTATGTTTTCCATATGTATAAATACTGAGTGATTTTCCTCCTCCTCTTCAGGAAACATTTCTCCACTATTCACACAAATAATGCAATTTAGAGATATTTGTTCCTGAATAAATATTTTTAATGTATTGTTTTTTATTTTGTGAGCATAAAATGTTATAAATTAGATGGGCTCTCTACATTTCCTAATTTATTATTTTTTTTTACTCTCAGCAGGCTGTTGTGAGTGATCCTTGGAAACAGCAGTAAACGAGCATTTTACAGCTCTGATAAAATGTAGGAGGCAATGTTATTTTAGTACAAAAGTGTGGGTGTTTGTAAGAATTAAATCTCCAGCTTTTACATCTATTTATATTGAGACTAGTGAGTGGACCGAAGTACAAATGGAAAATGGGGAGGGGAAATGCTGAGTGATTGCTTTGAATTTTCCATATTATCCACTTTTACATTATAGAAAGAAGGACAATAGTTTAAAAAGAGTGGCAGTAATACATAATACATTGTGTTTGGACTTTCAAAGCCCCTTCAGACACATACAGCTCACCTTTCTTTTAATGGTGAAAACTGCACACAGTGAGATTGAATAGCCTATTTCCGAAATAGTGAATTGTGACTAAAATATAGTCTAGGGATCGGTAACTACGTTCTCCTATGGAGATGAGGATTAGTTATTAGTAACTTATTTATTCCCTTGTAATTTAAAATCCTACTTCATGAACTTTTCCAGACATTATAGATAAGCTAGCTGGTTGAAGTTTATAGATAGGCTTGGTAGTCAGGGAAGTTGCACTTGAATTTCAGTTCTGTCATGGATTTGTGTGTGATCCTGAAATGACCTTGACTGATAACATAAACCAATCTCAGTTCCAGCCTATAAACCTTTTTGAGGACAAGTTTTGTAGGGCCACCTTATCCTATTTCTATGTCTGTATGCTGAAACTCTCCTTAGAGTTTGTTTTGAGATTTTTGAAACATTAGAATATCAGTGCTGCCACATCAAGTAAAATTAAAAGCAAAACAAATAATCAGTCTGCCATCAAAGGTCCTAGGCAGTTTTGCAGTTTCTGTCTAACTGGAAGTTTAGATATTATATACTGCCCGTAAGCTGAAAGTGGCAGTGTCACGGGTAAATACCTTTTAGCCAATGGAACATAAAGCAAAGACCCTGTGCTTAAATAGTAATATTTAGCCCCACAGTTTCTTAGACACTACAACTACACTGAAAGTAAAAGTGAAATGAAAGTTTCTAATATGGAGGCTGAGTTGCTACTCTAAAAGCTTTGGGGAAAAAGACGTAAGTGAGGGAAGAGAACTTAGGAGCAAAGGAAGAGTTCACTCCCTCCCTTTCCTGATCCTCTTGCTTTTTATATTGACTGTGAGCTCTTGTGAGAAATTTTCAAAAAGACGCTCTCCCACCTGAAGAGCAGCCAGCTGCTGAGTCTATATGACAGGGAATGGCATAAAGTGAGAGGGGAAGCCGGCACCAGTGATTGACACTGGCAGCTATTTTAACTGATTTCTTTGTCACCTTCTATATATTGACTGATTACCTAGCAAGTCAAAATGTATTAATACATTTCAATTTTGTTTATTACCTCCTCACTAAATCTACTCTCTCATGAGTTCTAATAGTGTTTTGTAACTTCTTGGGGGAGTTCTCAGACTTTGTATTCGTATTATCTACAAAGAATTTTGCTTCTGCCATTCAGTAGCCCTAGTTCTACTTTTGTTTCCTGCCTTAGTACATCAGCTACAATAGAAATTCTTTTAAAATTAGAGGATTGAAAAAAAAAAAACTTCAGTGTTTGAACAGCTATGAAAAGAGAGGCTTTGAGGACAGAAAGGTGAATGAAAGATAAAAATGATTTTAGCAGCTAAGGTGTGACATGATGATGGCCTTGACAAGCAAAAGAGCTACAGAAATAGAAAGAATATATATGAAAAGTATTAAAGCAAGGAATTTACTGGGCTTCATGATGCGATCAACCAACAAAAAATTAATTCCCAGTTTTCAAACCAGAAATAAAGTAGTCTCATTTTGAGTACCCATGCAATTGATTATATTATTGAAAATTAAAGTTTCCTACCATCTATTTATGTCAGAAAAAATGTGACCAAGGAAATTAATTATAATTTGGAGTTTCTATGGAATCCTAAGTTTACAGATTCAAACGAAATTATTAATAATAGACATTTGTTTACCGTATCTTCACAGTTTGACACTACATACATTAGAGTAATTAAGATTCATTCATTCATTCAGTAACAATTAATGAGCTTCTTTGTGCCAGGAGTTGTTCTAGCCACTTTGGATTTAGCAGAGCACAAAACAAGGAAAACTCTGCCTTCATGCAACTTACATTTGAATGGGAAGAAATGGACCACATGCAAAATAAATAAGGATATATATAGTTTGAGAGGGATATATTCTATGCAAAAACAAAACTTAGGGGAGAGAGATAGGAGATGCTATTTTAAACAAGATGTGAGACAAAGCAGCATTAAGAAGGTGACATTGAAGCAAAGGTCTCTAAAAGGATAGACCTGGGAGTGTCACTATCTGCAAGGACAGTGAGCCAAGCAGAGAAGTAGCCTGAAATAGAAGTCATCATGTTGGAAGAAGAGTTCAACCAGTGTGTTCAGATCAGAGGAGATAAGGAGAAAAGAAGAGACGAAACCAGAGGTAAATAGGGTGAAGAGAGTGAGCAAGTAGGACCTTGTCAGCCACTGAAGAATTCTGGCTTTTCCTTTGATTAAGATGAGAAACCATTGAGGGTGTTGATCAGAGGAGAGAGGTGATCTTATCAACGTTTTCACAGTATCACTCTAGCTGTCATAGGTAGAATAGACTAGACTATGGAGCATTGAGGAAGATCAGAAGCAGGGAGATCTATTAGGCAGCTAGTGCAATAATCCAGGCAAAAGATGAAGCTGGTTTGGCTCAGACAACTAGCAGTGAAGGTGAGGAGAATAGATTGAATTCTCTGTGTATTTGAAAGTAGAGCAAATCTACTTGAAAGTAGAGCAAATAGGACCAGCTGAGGGCAAGAATGTGGGATTGAAGAGTGAAAAGAAGTTATGTGTGATTTCATGGACATCGGTTTGAAAATATGAAATAATAATAGACTTGGAAAAAAGATGGAGATGCTTGCAAGAGGTAGGGGTGGTAACTGTTTGGGGGGAAAGGTTTGGATTTGCCGTTATTACCATTCAATGTATTAAACATACAAGAGGGAGTTATAGAATAGGCGGTCGGGTATATGAGTCTGTCTGGTTGGCAGCTTGTTCTTGATTCTTGTTGTGCTCTTGGACAAAGATGACCAGACACACCAGTAGCAGAACCAACACGAAAGGAAGGTTATTAAGGAAGAGCAAGGTAGATTTGTAGAGCAAGAGCAAGATACATTTGCCACAGATGACAAACAGGCCCGCTGTCATAATAAGAAGCTCTGGTTATGGTCTAAGGTCCTGTTTTATATTGTCTGGATTGGGCTCTCCTCATGGTTTAAACGTCACCATTGAACCACTTTGATGGACAGTTAATAACCTTAATAACATGATAATTAGCCTTAGGTTACTTTAGACCATTTTCCAGACACTATTGTGCCTGTGATGTCTGGCCCATGGGTTGGGGATTTCCCTGCATTCTTTTGCAGATTGGCAGGGCATGCCTCCTTCTCCCAGGCATGGCAGTTGCTCAGGGCAGGATCAAGGTGGGGCAACACTAAGGTGGGACACCTGCCCTTTTCCTTTTTCCCCAGGTATGGTGATTGTTGGAGACAGCACCAAGGTAGGATGCCCACTTTTGTCCCTAAGAGAGCTGGGGATCCCTCACTGTCTACCAAACAAATCTAGAGTCTAGGGACTGGTTCAATTTGAAAATCTTAAACATAGAGTGGACATGCATCATCAAGCTTGATGACTTTACCAAGGGCATCTAGAGAAAAGCAGTCCAAGGACTAAGCCCTGGGATCGACCAGTAGCAATAGGTTAAGAAAATGAGGGGGGAAATAGAATTTGAATCAAGAATTTAAGTACTCCTTTTTTTTTTTTCTAAAATAGTTTACAAAAAGAGTTTTCTTTATATTGTGAAATTTGGCCTGCAAAATACTTATAAAAAGCAATGATAGAACAAGATGTTGGTTAACATTTGTCCCGCAATTTATAGTTGAAAGCATTTAGACTTTCATTTTTTTTCCCTTTGATGCTTACCTATCATACACACATATCTAGAAAATAAATCAATGTTATTGTGGTTTTCTGCATACAACATGCTTCTTCACACTTACGAGTGTTTGCAAATGAAGTTGTCTCCCCCAAGTGTGTCTTTCCTTGACTTGTTCACCCTCAAAATAGCTGACTCCCAGACAGGAAAACTTTGCTCTCTTTCACAAGGAGACAGTTAACAAGGGCAGGGAATGGAGTTTTTACATCAATAATCTTGCCAGAGAAATGGCATCTACCTGATGACCATCAGAGTGGCAGGAGTTCAAGCCCACATCTGCCCTGGGCATCTGTGGAAGCCTCCAAGAACAACTACAAGTTATTATGGGTCTGAATCATCTGCTTTCTACTCTTACTCCTATCATTGAAGAAAATAGTGAAACAAGAACAACCATAAACAAAGCAAAACACCCCCTAAATCCTAGTTCCCCTTTAGCCTAATCCAGTTTTCTTCCTAGAAGTAGAAGGGAGGGAGGCTATTTGTTTTTGATGCATGCAGAGGAAGTTGGGGTATACACTCTATATTAAACTGTTTTATCTTCTTGCCACTATTTAGGCTTCTAGGCAACAAAAATTTTTCTGAGGAAGGTTCTAGGTGTGGATCAGTAATAGTTAACCACAAACAAACCAACCTCATTCTTGGAGTTTGGTCAGTACTTCTCAAATCAACTGTGGAGGCCATTTTTCCTCCTACATCAAGCAGAAGTGATGCTTTTTTAAAGTATAATAAAACTGAATTACTAGAAAACAATAATGCATATAAAATACAACTCCCAAATTTTTATTAAGTTCTGCAAGCGTAACATATGAAAAAAGAAAAGAATTGTAAAGTTGTACATATTTATTGAGTGTGTGGATATTGGGAATAACATAGAGAATTATTTGTACTTACAATTTTTTTGTTATTCTGCAATCAGAACACAAAATTATAACAGAAATAGTAATTATTCATATAAATATGTATATGCAAACTTTGAATGAACATCATATACATCAATTATTTAAATTTTAATGTGAGATATATAATTGCTTTTTGCTTATTAATTAATTTATTTAATCTCTTTGGATTGACTATAGCATTTCTTGCAGGGCATAATGTGTAATCTAAACTGTTTCCATGCCTAATATTAATAGTAGGCATGATAGAGAAATGACTCTTCGATAATGGTTGTGACAGGAATGGAAAAGGAGATTTTGAAGCAATTTCAGCAAGCTTAGGATATTCATGTTAAGCTCTTATTCAAAATGAGGCAAATTTTGCCACATTATAAAAAGTTCATCTTCAGTCCTGCATTAGTAGACAGTTTTAGTATTTATCTTGTAATATTATAGTTAAATACATTTTTGATGAAAGAAATCAATTCATGATTCATGGATTTCTATAAGTGGATATTTTGTGATATAAGATTCAAAATGTTCTACCAGTGTCGTAATGTATAATAACTTGTTGCAAATGTGCAATATCAAATCATCACCCATTTCACTGATAATTGTTTTTAATTTATGAATCATGTCATGAATAATTGCAGAAACTCTGTTCTTCCAAGGCTCTAACATTTCCTTTGTCCTTTGATCTTAACTATCATTGCAAAACATGTTACATTCATTCTTTTCCAGTAGTAGTAAAATCGGTAAAGATAACCAAATATATCAGACAAATAAAAAAGACTGGATATCTAACCTATATATTTAACACTTGAGTATGATCTCATTTCTTATCTTGCAGTAATAAGAATATTTTGTTATTGAAACATTCTTAACAGTAGTTTTCACATCTATAAACTTTGTTCCTAAGCATGCAATATAGTTGCTTATAATCAGCTTCTATGTTATAATATTATAAAGAGAATAATCTTATACTAAATGCATTAGCTTTTACCTACATAAATCATAATTTTTACTACATTGCTAAGAACTCTGATATTCAGCTGATACTCTTATTTTTTTTTCTTTCTTATTTTCTTTTAGTATACTCTTAGAAGCAGGGAAAAGACTTTCTTGATGAAGGAAACAATACATTGGTTTATGATCTGCATGAGGTTATTAATCGGAACACTTCACAATGTTTCCCTGCTCTTGCAGCTTATCAATCTTTTACAAAAAACTTAGACCATAAACCACAATTGCTGACTTGGAAGTCATGGCAATGTAAGATTCTGTAAAAGTTTCTAATCATTTATTCTCATTTTCTGTACTTATCTCTTTGCTGGTTAAGTAATAAACAGTTGCGAACCGGCACTTTGAGAAGCACTGTTGTGCATGAAGTAGAGCTAACGCCTACTTTGCAGAGGTGTTGTTAAGATTACCAATAATCATAGAAAAGTGCCTATCAAATAATAGACATTTGATTGAAAAGACCTATTAATTTGCATCGTGCAAATATACTTCATTTTAAGCAGACCTGTAGTGGCAGATGGGATAAATAATACAATATATGTAAACTGAAAAAGTGGGCAATCTTGTAGAGAAATGTATCTGGCTATTTATACCTATGCATCTACATTTAGATATATAAAGGTATAGATATATAAGTGTAATAGAGTATCTCCTACAAAAAGAAACCTAACAAGCTGCTAAAAAGTGGCGAGTGCACAGGCAGAAAAATTACAGCCCATTAGGGAGATCAGAAAAACTCAAAACAAGAGATGTATTTTCAGATTGGCTTAAAAAGATGGCAGAACAAATTGTTGCAGTTTAAGACAGTGCTGAAAGCTTTCTATGCATTTTGCTGTTATAATCCCATCCCACATATTTTTCACCCACACAGAACATACAGGGGAAATAACAAGTAGTTTATTTTAGGTGAGAGTGCTTAAAAAGTATTAACTCATATAGTATTCACAATAAAGGTGTTATTACATACATTTTTTACATACAAGTTCAGTAACTAGCTTAAGTCTATAATGTCCCTGGTGATGCAAGGATATAATACTAGGCATTCTAACCTCACAGTCTTTGCTCACCAGCAGTTTAGAAAGCTGTTTCCTGGAGAGTAAATGGAAGCTAAAAATGGAAAAGTTATAGTGAATTTGTATGGAGAAGATAATGGACAGAGGGTTTTTTTCCATCAAGACTTGCACAAAGTGAGCTGTGAAAGGTGACCGAGGGAAGGAGGTGTCCCTGTCACCCTGCACATTGGGAAAGTCCAGCTGGCACTGCTTGGACTTAGAAATTACGGTTTTAAGTAAGGCGGAGAACTAAGCATGAAAGCAAGGTAGAGTCTCATTTCATTCATGGATTAATCTAAAGAGTACAGGAGAGGTGAAAATTACCTGTAAAGTTTAAATTGTTTGAAAGTTCCTAAAATCTCCCCCAAGTGTGAGAAGCACATTCTTCTTACTTCATTTTACCTCTTGGGTATTTGCTTGCTGAGTAGACTGGCAGGTTTTCCCAAAGTGAACAATGCCAGGCAATTCAACTGAGGAACACTAATGACCGGAAGTAGGAAGTGGGGAAGGAAAGGAAAGCCAACTGTGAGAAAAACTGAGACTTTTGAGTTTATATTGTCAACAAATTGGATAAATGAGTAATCAAGGAAAGATGTGAGTGGGGGTCAATAATGACTCAGGTTTCAAACTTTTGCAAACCTAAACAAAAAAAGGGACTTTAGATGGAGGAGATGAATGTATGGAGAAGGGTTAAAATGATTTTTTTTTTTAAAAGGGAGGGGAGAATAATGAATGTTTTTGAAAAGGCAGGGTAATTTGTATTGAAAAATTACAATATGCATACACAAATCCATGTATTATATAAACTGAGGTACAGTTGGTCTGGCTGTTTGAGAACAACATGAAACTGATAAGCATTTAAAGTAAAATTACCATGCCAGTGTGTAGTCAGATTACCACAGAAAACACATGGCACCATCAAAAGTTTCAAGTTAAGAGGGTTTAATGAAGGTAGTATATTGCAAAGATGTGAAAAGTCTTAAGGGAACCAGCAGAAGATGAATGACTTATGCACCAACACAGGGAGAAGCTATTACCTTCTATTCCTAAGTCTAATACGGCCTGTGACTTAAGTTGTAACCAAAACATGCAGCCACTACCAGAGCCAAAAGTAACACCCTACCTCCCTCTTCTCCTACCCTTTGGTCTCCTGTCATTGGCTTTCTTTGGCTGAACCTTATTGTAAGCCAGAGGACAAGGGCACTGGGAAATGCATTCCATAGGGGCTAGTTGCTCAGGGCATACAGTAGGCCATATAGCAGGAGATGAAAATGGTAAAAATCTGACATAACCCCTATGAGTAACAAATCACTGTATAATATTAAAAGGACTATCTATAGCATTTGAAATATATATTTTGTTTCACATCTTTTAAATGAACTTTATTTTCTAAGTCATTTTGTATAGATGTTTTAAAATATTAGATAAAGTACTAAAGCTTATTTTTAATTCTATTACACTTTATAGATGTTTTCTTTATTCTCCAGTAATGTAGCTTGTATTGAAAATAATTTTGAGCATGAAACGATTTTAATTAATAATTGCTATGTTTCACAATTTCAGTAATAAATCTTTGCAAGTAAAATAATACAGTTGAGAGATTAGTTTTGTAATTGTATCATGACAGTATAATTACTGACCTTTTATCTTATCACATATTTTTTATAAAATTCAGCATAATTAAAAAAACCTTTCTCATTATAATATGATTTATTTGTTATATATTTTCCAAGTATATTATCAATCACTTTACTTGGAGCATTGCATGCTATCAATGGGATAATCATGATATATGTGTAACTATTGGCAAACATGACTCTACTTTTTATATAAAGCTGCCCACTGTTCTATTTAATGAATAAATGCAGTTAGATTTAATCATTACTTTACACTAGACTTCCGTTAAAATAATGATGAATCACATATTCACATTTCAATCATTAAAATAACAGTAATAAAATAAATGGTTTTCCTGACAGTAAGGTTTTTTCAAACAATTTTGTATCACTTAGTCTTTCATGATTAGCATAAAGGCAAATTATAGAGAGTTTTACTAGTCAGAAGTTAAGAGAAAGTATGAAATATTTCCTCTTTCTCTCAATTGCTAGATTCCCCCCATAGTTACCAAATGATAGTGGGAAAATGAAGGATAGGGGGCAGAGAAAAATAAACATGTTTCTTTGAATTGAACTATGGGG